>NC_089876.1:45670000-45940000 GCF_040182565.1 Anser cygnoides
TACAGAAAAAGCCACCGTGCCATTTATGACCTAACCAGGCAATATAAAAAGTTTACAAGAGTTCTGTATTCAAATAAAAGAGAAAAATTAATACTTCAGAATAGCAAAAAGTGAGCCGAACTGCCATCCCAGTCTAATGGGGATTAAAATACCACAATAGAAAAACCTCCAGAGCAACCATGAAACCATAGGGAAAAAATGCACCAAAGCACAAAAAAGGTTACCATGGGAACAAAGGCTATTTTCCAACTTGTCAAATAAAAGCCCCAGTATGGCAGACCTTTACTCCTAAGAGCAATCCCACAGGCTTCCAAAGGCAACACGTGTAATTATTACTTGAACTGAAAGACTCTAATGGGGGGGATTTTGCCCTTTTAGCTCCCTTTTGCCCCCACGACCAACAAGACAAAATTAGTACGTACATCGAAAGCATATTAGCATTCAGTGGCAGCACGTGCTAGAGTGTAATTCCACACAGGAACAGAAAATAGAGGTAGAGAAGTCTGCACAGCGATCCACGCTTCATACACAAGACCCAGGGGAAAGGCAAGGCAGCGGGCAGCTGGCAGGGTTGTGCAGTACGAGGTAGCGACGCAGAACTGAGTAAAAGGAACGCCTCTGATCCTCTCGGGGGCTCAGGCCCTGGCATGAGCAGCCTCCGTGTGCCTTGCAGCGTGCTCCCAGCTCTTTGTGGGTTTGCAAAAGGAAGGCTGGAGAAAGAAACAGTCCTCTGGAGATGATCTTATTAGTCAAAAGGCACTAACCCTCAATAGGGTTAGTGCTTGATGTTGTACCAGAAGTGTCCCGCTTGGCACTTGTTTCAGGCAGTACAGCAAAAGCAGGACTCCGACTTTACCGCAACCTCTGATTAACAGGTGTTTTAATAGTCACTTTTTTTTCTTCTTCAGATATATCCTGCCACATCTAAAGTCCCTATTTAAAGTAATGAAGGCTTCATTTTAAACAATATATTTTCATTTTACGAAATGCAAGCTATTCATGCTGTTTTAATGCATACAATTATTACTTGATACAACAAATAAGATGACTTGCAGCTCTAGGCTGGAGAACTACACAGCTTTTGGGGTAGTTTCTATGTTTGTTTTTCCCACATTCCTGGCCTAATAACTCTAACAACACATCTCTTAAAACTAGAAGGTGGAAAAGCCAGGGTGATTTCTGTTTCTATCTCCTTTGCTATTCCCCGTTCATCCCCTTTGTGGCCTTTTGGTACCTTTTAACAGGTAAAAGAAAAATAATATTATTTGACATAGAAAAGCCAGTCATGAATGTAGAGGACCATGCAAGGAATACGGTGAGCACAGTGTGCCTGCACTGAGCAGGCAATACAGGGCAGGCATACGCGGGCCTCACACCCATCAGCTTCTTTCCTTTCTTCTTCCTAACTCTGACAGGTAAGTTGAACAACTTGGAGCCACTCATCTTTGTAGTGCCTTCGCCTCTTCATTTTCTTTCTTGCAAAAGAGCTTGTTTTGAAATGGATGCATAGAAAAAGATGTTTTGAACTTATCATCCCCTGTTAGAAAGACACTTGGGAAGACAGCACTGCTAAAGCAACTGACATCATATTCCAGCATATATGTAACCTGCCCTTGTAAATGCACAAACTGTACCCATGCTGTACAGCCTAAGAGTGAGTCACAATTTTTAATTTTACATACCTTGGATTTGCATAGAATTATACCTATTTTAGACACCGGGAGATCATGACAGAGGAGCGGTTCAGGTCATAAACCAGCACCAGAGCTCCTCACAAAAGTGAAGACTTTGGAGCAGAAGTACTACTGAGCACTGGAAGATAGAGGTTTTAGCAACCAAGTGCACAGCTAACTTCCAAGAATCCTTTTAAAATCCACAGTAATTACACAACAGGAAATCTCTGCTCCATTAACTAAGTAAGAACTCTATTGACAGTCAGTAGAGGTAGCAGATAAAATCAATTGTTAAGTGTAGTTTTAAAATATTCCCAAACCCAAGCCCTTTCAATCTTTCAATTCCCCTTTCCTTTTTTTTTCCACAGAAAGTGTAACTGCTGACATGTAATACAGTTACACTGTATTAAATAACTGTAGTTTTTACTTTTAAATCAATTAAAATATCCCTCCATAATATGTCAAAGTGACAAGTAATAGCCTGATGAGTGCCATGGAAAATTTTGGTCAAATAGCAGATGAGGGTTGCAATCACTGACTGATACCTAGAGCAAAGACTTTTGGTAATTCTCCCACAAGCAATCACAATTGCTGACAAAGTTCAAATTTGTCTTGACAGGATTGTCAAGGCAAACTAGAAACGTTCACAATTGCAAGTCAAAGAATTCATTTTTATTCAGCTGAAATTCATTCTGCTGCTCCATACTAATGATACGCAATACTGTACCTACCACTCACTCTGGCTCACATAGCAAAGATAAGAAAATGGGAGCGTTAAACAAAACACAAACCAAGGAAGTTATGTTCTGCAACTAGCACAGCCACAGTGTGTCTCTAAAATCCCCTCTACATACATTCGAAACTCTTACAATATATAGTGGGCCTTGATTTTGGAAGGCAGCTTGCATTTAACTTCAGTGGGAATAAGAGCTGGTGCCATAATTAAAAATACCACCATTCTTCCCTTTCAGGAAAACTATGTTTAACTGTTTATGCACAGAAGCATGTTCCTTTAGAGGCAAACTGACAGTTGAGTGTGCATAATTATGTGCTTATGCATAAATTTACACAATTTACATAGTAATCAAGGTGTGTAGCAGACTGAACAAACATCGTTATTTGCGAAAGCATCACCCCCCCAGTCCTATTCATGGAGCCTATCTGTGGCACAGCCTTTCCATTTTCCATAGCAAGGACTGTGATATTTACATTCATTGTTAAAGCACAGCATCGCACACTGACACAACAGGTCCCACACGGAGTGCAATTAAAACCAAACAGAAAGAACCTGACGACACACATTCTTTGCTCCGTTAAACAATTTTTGCCTATTCTAAAACAATCTTTTTTTTTTTTTTTTAATCCTTCCCCTGCAGCCACTGAAATCATTTCTGCTATAAACAGGTGTACAATATGCAGAATAAGCACTTAGGGAAGAAAGGAGACAACTCAACAAAGAGCAACTTCTGAGGCTGCACAGTTTCAAACACCACAGCAGTCGCGGCGTAAGGCAGCTGCGTAACCTTGTGAAGGAGCCCAGGAAGCCCTGCTGCACCCCTTCCCAGTCCATAGCCCATGCAGGAGCCCACAGCTTTGGCACATGCTTGTAAATTGTGATGAGACTTAAAACATTTCCTTACTTACATATTTGCTTTCCATATTCCCAGTTGACAAACACAAAATATAGCCAGTGTATGTACAGCTCCAAAGTGTATGAACCAGTTAAAACTACGTGCTTTTTTTTCTTAAATAAAAAGATTAGTTGTTATTCTTACAGACCAACAAGTAGCAGGACTAATGAAACTCTGTATACTAAAGCCTTCTCCTTCACACTTGACATCTATGACATTTAGCAGGAGAAAAATGCAAGCAGCACCTTACATTTAGGGGTGACACTACCTGGGCATCCCTCTTCCACCCCGTCACCTATTCTAATGGTAAAAGGTAACAGCAAAAAATAAAAAAAGGTAATAGCTACCCCCTGTCAACCTTGGCTGAAGTTGGCTGATGTTCACAGCTTACTAGGCGGGGAACAGGTAGACAGCTCAGTTACATAAAACTTGATTTCCTTGGGAAGCCAGCCTCTGTCTCTGGTTCTGCTGGGGCTGTTATTATAACCAATAACTTGATAGCAAAAGGTGCTGGAAAAAGCTACCACTGCTTTAAAGCTTTGGTATCTCACACATACCTGGTTATTCAAAAAGCATTCCCTGCTTCATGAAAGCACACAACCCACCAGCAGCACCTGCTCACCCTGCACCCATCCATGCAGAGGCACAAACCCTGCAGCTCCTCTGGGCCCAGCACACCGCCGGCTGCCTACTTCTGCACGGCATCTGCATACCCATCCGTCTCCATTAACGCTGCCCATGGGCAGACTCCTGCTCCTCTGCTGGAAACCAGAAGACTGTGGCCCAGACAGACCAGGTACAGCCAAACACTGCTTTGTTTCGTACATTCTTTTTTTTTCTTAATTCATCATGACTGAAGCCAAGTATCTACTTCTTCTGAAGCAGTAGCGTATTTGACAAGGCTTGTAGGAACCCAACACCTAAACCCTTTCCCAGGTCTTTTACACCAGCAGCTGTGTACTCAAAGACTGCCCAAGAGGAACTGGTTAATGCTTGGAAGAAACAAGGCTGTTATCCAAATTTCATAGTCACACAGTGGAATGTTAATAAAAGTAAATGCATACCAAGCACTTGTTTGAAGTTCAGCGCTTCTTTCATTCCAGAAACACTGCTTTAATCTCCCAAATGCTGCTCTGCCTTTTGTTATTCTCTTTCGTGACTGTGTTGTCAAGCGCAGCACTCAGACAACTTGCTGCAGAAGGAGCAGAAATTGCCTACAAACGACAAGCCTGCGCCGCTCACGTTTTCTAGCAGAGGTTGAAGCAGAACCTCGGTTTTCCTTATGAAAGTGCTCAGGCCAAGCTGCTTGGCAGGGTGGCCAGGAGAGTCAGTTCCTCCTGGCTGTCAAGCTCTTGGGAACCAACACGCGGTTGCTGGCAGAGAGCCGGCTGCAGGTTATCAGCTGCATGACCTTGGCTTGACGGAAAACTGCGGAAAGCAGAAAATTCCACCAAGCATCTACCACAGAGTGCACTTTCCCCTGCCACAGACTTGAAACATGGCAAGAAGCAGCTCTGCTTATGTGATACCAAGGGTGGTGAGAGTGGGGATGAAGCCCTGCTTCATGCCCTTCCGACAGCCAAAAGCTCCGATGCTCTGCCTTCATCGGAAATGCTCGCCAAAGCTGCCAATTCACGAGTCTGCCTCAACAGCTGAATTTTGCTGAAGCCTGAAGAAACCCTTGAGATTAATGGTATTACAGGCTTTGGTTTACTTGACAAAGACAATACACAGGCCTTTATTCTCAGCTTTTCTGAGATTTCCTTGGCTGCAAAATTGCATTAACTGTTCCTCAACCAAACCAAACCACCGGGTCTGCTGGCCATTACCCCAGCTACAGCAGAAGTTTCTTTTTCCTGCAAGAAGTGACAGATTACACCAGTTCCCAAAGCATGAGCTGTTAGAGAATGAATTGCATTCTTTCTGTAGAGTTGCGTGTCTGCATCCTTGAACTTCTGAGGAACCATCTTCTTGTCCTTGGTGGCCCTAAGCAGTCGTGCCCTGGTCAGGCCAGGTGGTGCCCTGTGACCCAGCGCTCCAGCAGGAGCACCTCAAGTGCCTGCTGCCCATCTCTGCAGTACTTACAGCACACATACAAGTGTTTGTGCTATTTTACTGCCAGCTGCTCTTCAGTGGGTAGCTGGAGAACTTCATTTAATGCTTCATCAGAGATGCCAGATGGACATTTTAATAAACTGAAGTATGCAAGCCACTGATTTAGGATTTCCTTGTAGTTGGCTCTCAACTTTTGACCATCTTGAGTATGGAACGACACAACACCACTGAATTTAAAGCCACAGACTAGTTTTAAGTAGTCATAGAAGCCTGCATAAATTCTCATGCCTTTTCTGCCAATGTAGCAACAGTGTAAACCACTCCCCACATTTTTGCAAAAACTGCTCATGCAGCCACTGCAAACTTATGGTGGCCATAGTCAACACATAGCCGAGGAGCTTCTACCCTGCAGCCACAAACATAGGCTCAAGGGGGCTGCCTGTGGCCACTGTTCCAGCTCCCATAAACACTGGTCCCAACTGGCAGCAAAAGGTATAACAATAAAATAAAAAATACAGGAAAATAATAGAAAAAGGGCTTTTGCAAGTACTGCAGATACTCGTTAGAGTTCTTCAAAATAAATAATGCAACTGGCTGAGCTTCTTAAGGCATCTACTACCTGTCTTAAAGTTACTATGGTTGCATGAAAAAAAAATATGATCTGAAGAGTCTAAGAAGTTTATGAATGAATATTGATAACCTGGCTGATGGTGATGTGCCATAATTATTCTTAGAGCATGAGGTCACAATCCTAAATTATGAAACTGCTGAAATAATATTTTTAAAGTTTCAGCTTTCCCTTATGCATAAAAATCTCTGCTAAGCCTGCAAAATATTGACCTCAAATTTAAGGACATTATGCTACTTTAATAAATTATATAGAAGGCTTGACTTGTGATCAAGAAAATATTAAGACTTAGGTTATTGTATTTTACATTATTTCTTTGCTCATTAAACCCGCAAAGTTTTCATTAAAAATACAGTAATTCATTTCACTGCCATATTATTAACAAAATATGATATGCATATTTAATTTCCAATGCTGTGAAACAGATGACAGGGACAAACTATATACTGAACAGCTGAAATCCAGACAATGCGAAAGAAACATAGGATCTTTTATATAAGCTTAAATCCATGTTTAATGTATTAGGTATCACGTCCTACAAAAATGTTTACAGAAAAAAAAATCTGGATTATTTTGGATACTTTTGTCTTAAGCAAATATGCTTCAGCTTTTTACTCAGTAAGAATGAAATTGGAAAGTCTGCTGGTGAGCCCCATTCCTCTTCAAAATTTGACATGCTGTTGCTGCTCCTGATAAAGCTGCAGTGCGTCTGTGTGTACGGCTGAGAAGCTATCCATGAAGACTGTTACTCAAGTGCACAAGTATGGCTATCCTTCTAATTAACTATTTATGAACTGCTCCACTGCTCTAGAAAAAGTGCATTGCTATCAGAAAAGAATTGCTCATTAGTAACCAGCCTGTTAAGGTATTTTTAAATATAACAATGCAATTTCACTAGACATATGCACATTATTTTTTAAGGAGAAAAGGAACAGAAGCATTTTTACTCTGGAGCTGAGTGGTTTAAAATTTTAATGAACAAAGTATTTAAGATTGTATTATAGGCAACAACGTCTCATTGACAGAAACGTAGCTAAGATAGCCTTGCAGATCTTTTCCGTCTCTTATTGCCGTGACCTTGCACCCAGCACATGCATACGCTTCCACTTGCTTTTCGTACAGAAACGGGGTGCACTCTGACAGCTGGAAGGGAAGCAGGGACTGGGTACTGCACTTCAAGGTGAATTCCTGTAAGACACAACCTTTGCCAAGACCTCCCTTTACATCCAAAATGCTGAGGGGAATAACTCAGTACTCCAAATCTGAAACTCCTGTATTTTTTTCTTTATTTCCCTCTGATAGGAGGAAAAAATTACTTTAAGTGAAGAAATGACAAATGATTCTCTTCTGATTACGCTAAGCAGAATGGAAACTAAGGTGGGGCGCAAACCTGTCCTGACCTATCCTTATTAACCAGTCACTTCTGAGGTGCTCTGGTTATTGCTGATAGTACAGAAAGTGATATACATCAATTTGCTATTACTGTAGCCCTCAAGCATTCCAAGAAATACACATCTGCGAGTAAAACAATCACTTTTCCTTGAAGCTGTGCCCTTCACTCCCAATTTCTCACAAGTTCCTTAAGAGAAGTACCTAAAAAGCCATCTTATCTGATGCTGTACTTGACGGTGATATTTTGGACAAAGCGCAAAAATATTTCGCAACGAAATTATCAGATTGATGAGTGACACCAAGCCCTACCTGTCAAACTGTCATTGAACTTCACCTTCTAAATTACTCTCTACCCAGTTGTTTCCAATGCATATAGTTACGTTAGTCCAAATGAGCTTGTTGCTTAAAATACTACTGCATCCCACACATTTGTTCCTGGAAGATAACACGATGGAGCCCATCTGAAACACCGTCTGGCATGCTTACCTGTCTCAAGCCCTCGCTTTACTTTGCAGCATTCTCCCCTGCTGCGAGATCATCGGAACAACATTTTAATGCAACAGAGCATGTGATTAATCACAATCTACATGAGGACACATTACCCAAGAACCTTGTAAGTGCAAAACCTTGTTATAAATTACTAATACTCAGAAGTTAATTTACTGCTCACACTTGATCTTAACATTTACCCGCCCACACGTCCACATCTCCAAGAACAACTCTAATGATCCAATTCATGAGCCTAACTTTGGATATTGGTGGTTGGTCCAACAACCTTCCTTTCCCTCTCTGCTCCCCCCCTCCCTCTTCTTTATGCCCATAAAGAATGCCACCAAAAATAAAATGATATGCAAGAATAACAAATGGTAATACTGAGACTTAGCCTGTTACCTCAGCCAGGGAACAATGCTTTTAGCTGTTATATGCTACTCACTCCGTTCCTCATAGGGCCAATACTATCCACTTCAAACCCATCTCAGATTAGATACAGAAAGGCAATTCTGAGCTGCTCTAGGGCTTTGTGGCAGAGGGGCTGCTGCCAGCCTGCAGAGGGGAGTGAACTGAGAGGACAAGAGAGGCGCGTGAAGAAGGATAATCCTCCCCTGCCACCCACCACAAACCTCTCTAATTCCCTACAAGGAGTGTATATGAAATACAGGAATAAGGAAATAGAGAATAGGTCATACAGCTTCCCACTTAGAGAAAAAAAACCCCTCTCTTATGGTTTCCCAGCACAACAAAATTAGTGTTGAGATGTGTGATAAACTCTTTAACATTCTAACAGATGGTTTATTTATAAAGTTATTCTCTCCCTGTATTTTTCTGTAACTTTTCTCCTTTCTAACTTTTTGCCTTTCAGATGAAGGTAATTGCTTCACATTTTATGCATCACGGAGCCAGAATGAGTATCAATGTTTAACAATGATTCCCTGCAATCTCTGGGGAGAGGGGAAGGATAAGACAGGGAAGAAAGGAATTGAGGAGAGTATTTACTCCCATCTCTTGTCACTTTACAATAACATAGAGGGGGAGAGGGATAAGGAGAAAGTCTAATTTAGTGGTCTGAATGATATATTGGAAGCTCTACATACTTCCAAGGCAACTTCTAAAGAAAGTTTTGTGCATATGCAAGTCTGTTCCTGGAAAGGTACCATATGCTTATACTCATTTATCCTTTATACAATAAGTACTTCATGCAATTTGTATGGTCTCTTTTTTTTTTTTTCCTTAACAGTGAGATTCTGAAAGGATGTTAAATACTAAATCTGTAAAAGTTCATGATAGTCTATGACAAAACTCCCATTCAGTTAGGATTAAATTTATTTGGGGCAATTCCAAATGCATGTCAGAAACGTGCAGACAACGCTGTTGGTTCCACGGGCTACACAGAAAAAGGGAGAGACCACTTGTGTGCTCTATTAAGACCTTTGTGTATAGACCAACAACAGTGCTACCCTGACACGCAGAATACTTCTGCAAGTGCTAAAAGTTGAATAACACTGCTCGGCTAAGAAAGAGACCAAATGTCTCACAAAAAGTTGTACAGCATTCCAAGAAGTGCTCGCAACTTTTGCTGGAAATGTATGTATGAATTGAAACGTATGAAAGCCACTCTTTTCACTGGATAGTTACGCATTTCATAGCTAATTTTCAAACAATCTGAGCAGAATTCACAGATCACAAACAATTCTTTGCTTTCTTTCCTTCTCCCTATCTATTATGTCTAAGAATGAATACACAAAATCTTTTAAGCCTTTTCTCTCCTCAGTCTTTGGTCAATATTCATTAATTACTTCATATTGAACTACCCATTCTGCCGTGTTATACTGCAACTCAGGTATTAAACTTCACTATGTTAGAGAGACTAGAAGTATTACACACATTTTTTACTTCTAAGCTTTCACTTCAAGAACTTTTCCCTTGTGACTACCTTAGTTTGTATTCCCTTCCTTATTTCCTCAAGCTTTTCTCTTAATATTCAGAGGTTTCTCCTTCTGCTCTTCCGCATGCTAAACACATCTTTAGGATTCAAAGGGCTCAGATGTCAGGTATGCAAACTATTTTTCCTTTAAGAGCAGAACTGGCATATTAGTCTATTCCAAAGATAAGTAAGTGTATTTGTGGCTGAGACTCACCCTCCAGTTTTGCTCTCTTCTATTAGCAATGCCATCTTGATAATATCGGTTATGGTGAAATTAGAAATGTTATATTCATTGGACAAAAAACATTTTGTTACAGTGTGTCATCCTAAAGTTTGAATATACTATACTATACACTCATCTTTTTCTATATAATCCCACAGGCTTCATCTAGCTTTCTTCATAGCGTAATATGCAAAACAGGTAACTTGGCACTAGTTTTTCCTCTTCCCAACTCAGTCAGAAATCATATATGCAATGCTGACGCTGAAGTAAAAATACAGTCTTGGGCGTTTGTGGTATCTGATGAAACTTACTTCAGTGAATAACATGAAGCATTTTATCCTGGACCTTTATTCAAACTAAAGTGACTGTGTAATCATCCATAATTCAGAAGCGGCACCTGTTGGACTTGTGTTAACAACTTGATACTTAAGTAAAGAAAACTCTTTGGAGCTGAAGCTGAAAAAAACATCCTATACTAGCAAATGTTACACTGATCAAACTGAGACTGGTTTCAGTAAATTATGCCAACCTTTTCACTATCAGTAGAAGAATAAGAAATAGGACTATCTCCAGGCAAAATGATCAAAAGTTAAAACACATCAAATATTAAAAGATTAGTATGGAAAAGAAAAGTTAGGATATCGGTTTTCTGAATAGCGAAAAAGAACTCCTGCCCTCCATCATTTTTTCTCTTTCTAAACACTTTCTAAATTCCCAACAGAGTACATCTAAAACCGATCTGGTCACCACGGTGGGCACTGTTTTTCACATAGCCACACAGAAAGCAGTATTTCTATCAGTATGCAATATTCGAGGTATTGTCAGTTCTTCACAATTCACATCTTTCAACGTTAAATGTAAATGCGCTGATGTACATATATCTCAAAAAATAGCTTGGATAGTTGGACATATTTTTCTCTGGGAATGAAGGCTGACAGCTCAGTTTTCTGACACAAATCAAGGTCAAAATTTTGCACACTCGCATACTAAAAAATAGTACTTGAAGATTCAGAAAACTAGAAAAATCAGTTCTGATGTCATCCCAACAACTCTGCAGTTAGCCACGCTAACATACAGTTTATTACTTGCAGTGCTTTTAGTTTAACAGCCCCTAACACAGTGAAGTCTGAATGTGCTGAAGAATTGTTAGCCAAATTTTCCAGCTGACTTCTTCTTTAGCGCAAGAGGGTAGCAAGGTAACTTTTAGTATCAGTTCTAATCACAAATTAAAGCCATCTCAAGACTGCTGTAAGTTGTGGCAACTTAAAAGGCCATTCCAGAAGTTTAGGAGTCCCAGCTGGCAGGAGGATCATCAGGAGGGCTTTGCACTATCGGACACATGGGCTTGTGAAATGGTTCTGAGTGACCAGGCTGTCCTGGGTGCACTGCAGGCTGTGTCACCACAGTTTCTCAAGTCAAATACCCAGACTTAAATATACATACATTTAAATAATTATTATTAAATCAAGACATACAGAAATAAATGTGTATAAAAGATACAAAACTGTATAGTACTTTTTTAAGCGCACAGTACAGTTTTATTTCTAGGTCTCCACTGAGTTAGGAAAATATAATACCGAAAAAAAAGTAATTATGGAGACGGTTGAGACACAGCAATATTTCCTTTCTATTATTCATTTCCTTGAAGATAAATAGCGATAGAAGATAAATCACAATCCCTTAGAACAACACAATTCTCCACTATTTATAAATTTAATGCTTCCGTTTTGTAATTATATAAGTAATCATCAAATTAAGTGGCTATAAAATATAGGTCTGTTTCCTTTCTCAATTTTTAAGCCTCCATCTTGAACTAGAATGCACAGACATCAAACACAGAGAGAACAAAATGTCACATTACTGTAGGGAACTTGTATTTGCACAGAAACAACCATGCCCAGAAGAATTCATCTTTCTGAGGCAGGTAATAGATAACAGATAACCTGACAGTGAGGGGGAACATCTGACCACATACTAAAAATAAAAAGAATTAAAAACTAATATATGAAAAAAATCAATATGTTTTCACATTGGCTGTCTCAAGGAAGACAAACAGAAAAATTAACAAGGGAGAATGCTGCAGAAGTTAAAGATTTCCAGTTCAGGAGGAGATACTGCAAGCCAAAAAATGAATTTTTTATATATATATATATATATATACACACACACACATATATATATATGAAAATACACTCTTATTTCTTCATCACTTATTCTGTCTCAGTCTGTGCACTGAATAACCTGAAACAAAGATCTCATCCAGTGGCAGATACAGCCCAGATGCTGTAGAGAGCCACCTCATTTGCTACCTCCCTGATATGTTCTTGGAGACACAAAAATCAAAACCAGAAAGCCAAAACGATTGCAGGTCAGGGAGTGGTTCTGCCTTCTGAAGCACTTGTGAATTTTGAAGGAAGGACAATCCTCTTCAGAGGAGTTGTGCATCTAGCCTGAATGTGAGACTAGTTTAAGTACCATGAATGGAAGAAAGCAATTTTACAAGAAGCAGGGGAGTTGAGGGGGGGAAACAAAACCAAACATGCTAGCCTTTAAATTCCCAGGCTCAGACAGCACAATTTTTAAGAGCTCTATATCCATGAAAATCCAGAGGGCACATTTCTCGACCTGTCAGGGTTCACAAACTACAAAGCTAGAACATGACAAAAATACAAAAAATCATATGAAAAACTTTTGATGTAAGAAAAAGTACAACCTAAATATGAAGAATCAATTTCATTGAATTCAGCAAGCTGTGAGCATTAAGGTCTTGCTCTCATAGTCTCGAATAAGATCTGAGTCTCATTGAGAACAACAGTAAAGCACCTACTGATTTCAACTTGGGCCTGAAATTCACTTCATGATTTCTGTAGCAAGCCAAGGCAGCTACTGACCTGAGTTATCCTCACCTTAAACCAGTCCACAGAAAGTTTTAGCTGCAAAGCCAGAGAAAGAGAGCCTCAGTAACATTCATTCAAGCAGTTAGGACACGTGTACTTCTGGCAGAAGTTTTCTGCATGATCCAAGCATGGACTTTCCCCTAACCTTCTGGCTATCTAGGCAGACCACCTCCACCAAATACACAGCCACTTCCTTAACCTTCGTGCACAATCTAAACTAGAGTGCCCTCACAAAAGAACACCAAACAAAGCCACCAAATCTGAACTAGCTGCAGGATATAGGTTTATTTAAAAGACACAATTCAATAGGATCTGAAACTAGGGAATAGTTAAGCTGTGATACTTACAGCATGCAGAGAAGAACAATAATAACTGTACATCTGGGCAGTGAATAAGGAAAGGCCAAGGGATGTTTTATTCCATCTACTCCACATCCCTGAAGGACATGGCAGCTTGCATGCGAGGACAGCAGCAAAGCAAGCACTTGCAGCGTGACAAAGCTTGAACATGAACTACATCTATGCCCTTTTTAAAATTATATGCATGTATACGTATGCATGTATGAACACACACAGATACATCACCAAATCACAGTCTGCAGAGTTCACTCCTTCAGTGAAGGTGAAGGCTGTCACTGTTGGACGCCAGAAGCTAAATGTGATCGGTGCTCGGATGTTGACAAAACTCACCAAGACGCACGAGCTGCACGGGGGCTCTACTACAGGAGAATTACATAATGCTGTTACGAAACGCCACACAAGGTTATTACATTACAGAGTCACCCTTCACAAATCAGCAATTCCCCTGGTCGCCCCTGTGCGGTTGACTGCCCTCCTGTGGATAGCATATGATACACTAGGGTCAGCTGAAAAGTATTCAAAGGAAAAAAAAAAAAAATCAACCTTCATGAAACTAACATCTGGTACATGTCCAGGATGACTACTGCTTCTATAGCTACAACTGAAAAATACCATAAAATGTTGAGGATAATAAATAAATTACTCCTGTAACCTGTTTTGCATTTTTTAATTCTGCGGCTAAGTTAAGTAACATCATTGGAATGTCAGCTACAACTAAAACTGCCCGGCACTCCGTCTGCAAGCAAGTGGAAATAAGTGTTGCTTTCTCTTTGTTGTTGTTGTTGGTGTTTTGTTGTTGTTTTTGCTTTAAACTAAACATTAACATTTTCCAGGATGGGTGTGTTTCAGTCTGAAAGAATTTGTTTTTCAGAAAAAGTGCTATAGCTGTTTTTAAAAAACCAAAGCAAGGGGAAAACATTGTTTTGACAGTTTTCAAATTTCCTACAATTGACCCTTTGCATACCACTATTTCCATGTCTTAGTGTCCAGACTTTGCCTTAACCTCAGAGTCAAAGGTGATGCTTTTTCCAGCCTGGGGAAACCAACTCCCTAAAAGCACTGTTTGTATGCGCTCACTAGAGGTTCACGGTATTTGGCAGCAGTATTCTTTTCACATTTTATCTGCACTGAGCAAACTGTAGATGGGGGTTGAACAAAGTTCATTTTTCTCCCTTCCCCTCTCCGTACAGTTGCTCGTTCTTGCTGCTGTGGACTGCTGCACCTGAACTGAGATTAAGGACACAGCATGTATTGCTGCTACGCAGAATGGACACAAATGGAAGGTCCCAACACAAGGAAATCGGGATGCAAGGAGCACATGTAAGTGGAGTGTTACAAGGACAAGGGGAGAACATGTCAGCCGAGACAGAGGACAGCAGAAGAATAAAGGAAGGGACAGACTATTGGGAAAAGCAGCAAAAAGGGCTGCAGCAATGTGGGCAGAAAGACAGGGTTGCTTAGACACAAGTCTGGAATTAGGCAGAGAGAAGACTCTGGGACAGTGCATACGTCCTGCTACACCTTACTACTTACAGCTTCTTTCTACAAGGCCTGTTAAAAATGGACCTTGCTCCTTTTGCTAAGGTTCAACAAGTTACATGGATGCCAACCCTGCGTCATGAAATAGCATTTATTTACATCACCGGTTTTAAGAGGTTCCTCAAGTATTTGTGACTGTACAGCTTTGTGACTGTGTGCAACCTTCTCGACTACAACTCTGCTTCCTGAGCAGGATAAGTGAAATGTGGGAATAGAATAGTTTCATTCGGAAGGGCAAAGATCATTCAGTCCAACTGCAACAGCAAAGGAGGAGCAGCAACTTCAAGAATACTCTGAGAAATTTGTAGTTATGGAGGACACTGTGCCTCCTGAACAAGGCCAAACAATTCACATAGAAAAAGACTGATCTGAGTTAAGGCAGTACAATGTCAGTATGTAGAACTGAATTTACCCTAACTTTTCTGCATGCTATATATTAGGTATTTTTCATAAAAACACACACTTTTGCCAGAGATTTCTCTCACTTTCATCTTTGAACTGTAAAAAAAAAAAAGCCACCAAAAGCTAAGCTAGCCAATAGCCCACATTTACGATGATTTGCAAACTGTGCTCCGAGTTCATTAATACCGACAGTTTAATGAACAATGTAGCCTTTGAATAGCCACATTGATTACAGCCTTCTGCAATTACAATCCATTTAGATAGTATGAAAACGCTTTCAGAAAACCCTATTTACACCTTTACGCCTTTGGAGTAATGAAATAGGTGGAGTCCAGAAGGATTTACGACTTGCTTACACCACCCTAAGCTGTTTAAAATACTCTGAACCACATTTTCTCCGGTTCTTACCCATATGTAAAAGGAGAAGCAAGAACGGAGTGGGCCAGAATAAACACTCTATTTACCATGAGGGCAGCACTAGGACAGGGAAGCACTTAGTTCCTGAACATCAGAGCACGCGAACAGTTCCCTCTGAGCGTCCATGTGATCTGCCATCAGATGGTAACAATTACAAGGCCATCGCTTCATTTCCACAGATGTGGCAATGTGTGCTCGGAAGAAATAAAGGGGCAGGGTGATGGAAGTTGGAGGAGAAAGACCATTACCTCCTTCCAAAGGAAATTCAGCTTGCTCATTTCCCTTCTCCTCCTGAAAGTTCAAAAGCATGTTCAGAAGAGGCTGCCTTGTCCTTACAAGGCACTATCTGTTAAATCCATCAATAAAGATCTTGCAAAAAAGATTGAAATGCATTAATGCTGATGTATGTATATGTAATTTTAAATATCTTTCAAACATTTAGTAATACAAGACTCTCCGTTGGACTCGTGTCTGTACTTTAAGTATTATGAAATATAAAATTAAGTTCACAATCTAGTATTTTTGTCATGGGAATGGTTCTCAAGTTCCTAGGCTTAGCAGATGGTCGATAACAGATTTCACTATTTCCTGTTTTTCCCCCATTTTCTTGGATTTCAGCAACAGAATAGATCTTTTCCTGAGCAATCTGTTCAGTTTGATTGCGTGTCTTTTCTGAATTATATCCAGTACTTATTTGTCTTTTGTAGCTCCCCACGCCCCCCATCCCGCCATGTCCCTTCTCTGAACACTGAAACTTTTCTCTTAGGTTTGTAGTTGCTGGACGAGAATAAAAGTAAATCTCAGATGAAGCAGACAAAATGCATGTTATCTGCTCTGTTGCTTTTCTCAAGTTGTTTTTATTATGCAAATTATTCCCAACAAGTCAAACACACACACTTCTTAACCTGTAATTTCGCTTTTGCAGAATCATAATTCACTTCTCTTACTCTTGGCTCCACCACATTTTCCAACTTTCAGAATTCCTCTGCAGACTTACTACTAATTATCTCCATACACACACGTACATTACAGATAAGTGTCCTGTTCCTGTGTAACTCATTTCCAAATTCTCATATTCAGAACAAATCTGCCCACTGTCTTGAAACCACCTCCACCCCCAGAGGACTGATGTTTTTCCCCATCTTTCACAATTTTCACTTAGCGTCAAGGTATGTCTCCACTTTGTGGTTCAGTTCTGCTGTTCTTTACCACACAATCTAGATGTGATGGAGAGGAATACGTTCAGCAGATTTATAAAAAGTTTGAATTGCTCTTGAGAACGGAGTCATACGCTGGCCTCCCTGCTGCCATAAAGGGAAATGCTTACAGCAAAGCTACAGGAGAGGAAAATCCCAGGTTTGCTAGCTCTTCAAGCCAATGCAATAAATCAAGAGTTACATAAGTTCTTTCCTCCTAAAAATACATCCTTAGCTTGAAATATAATTAATAAGACTGAAAAATTAAAATGATGTTTCCACCGCTGTACTAGCTCTTAGACTGGAACAGGGAGGCCTTCGCAAGAAAGCTGCTCTGGGAAGCAAGGAGGGAACGTGGGCAGCAACATACCACCAGAAAGGAGAAGATGCACAGCATCAAGAGCTGACAAACCAGTGCTCTGGCCTCTATCTGAAATCCTGCCAGAACAGAGGCCACCGAACTGGGGTTTTCGACCTCCATAGGTTGGCACAAGCAGCACACTCAACTGAAGATCCAGGGAGAAGACGGGGTGACCCCGTAGCCAGGCTCCCGCTGCCCTTGGTGGGAAGGAACCAAAGGGGATGATCACCCCACCACCGGTGGCCAAGCGCAGCCGGAGGCCTCCCGGGTGCAGATGACTATTTCTGGCCAGTTGAGGCTGCTGTTGTCGGTCCCGGCTGGGATGAGTTGCAGGGCTTTGCTGCCGTCCCCAGCAGGGGTGCTGCTCCTAAGCAGAGCTGGCACCACGCTGCTTTGTGCCCAGCCTGGCCACCATGGGACACCACTCATCCAGACCACACGAGAGCCCGCGTGCTCTGCCCTGTTACTGGCAAGGACAACCTTCAGCAGCACAAAGCTAGACCTCCTTGATCTACGGCACATCAGAAATCTTGAGGGTCTGTTTCTTGGATCAGAGGAGCTGTAATCTTTTTATAACTAGTTAAATGATGTCATACACTCATTAGCTTTCCAGACTCTATTTGGAAGGTAATTTTTTTTATTCTCTTGTTCTTTTTTTTTTTTTGACTGCTTAGTTTTTATTCAGCACAAGTGCTCTGCTCTGAAAATACTGCCAAAGGTTTTCCACATTCTCTGCACAGCCCTTTAACTGCATTGCAGAAAAATAAGACTCTCATATACACATTCAACCTTGCTCCTCAAATGTCTTTAAAAGTTTCCTCTTTAGAATTCAAGTTGCTACTGGAAAAAATAAGTTGATAATCTACCCAGAAATACAATTCTGCATGTTCCTGCACCCAGCCAAAACCACAGAATTTACTGCCACAGAAAACAGAGAAGTAAAATGAATGAAAAGAATCCATCATTTTCCCTCCAATCTATGCTGGGTCATTGCAGTAATCCAGGAAAAGAAATCTTCTGCAATCAAAACTTAAGCGTTAGATTCAGCTATGCTGCTTCAATACATAAGTAGTGCCT
The DNA here is from genome assembly GCF_040182565.1 of Anser cygnoides. NCBI lineage: Eukaryota > Metazoa > Chordata > Aves > Anseriformes > Anatidae > Anser > Anser cygnoides. The sequence continues at coordinate 45,688,273 of NC_089876.1, forward strand.
ACTCACATACTGCCTTTGTAAAATTAGAAGCAATTATGAAATGATATAGAAATTACCTTGTTCAGTCTGGGATTAAAAGTATTAATCGTAAGTAGGAAGTTAAAAAAAAAAATAGAACAATCATTAATCTATTTGGAAATTCTATTTAAATTCATTTGGGAGGTCTGTAAGTTTGTCCATTAGGACTATTTGAAGGATTTTACTCTATGGCTTGCAAGTTGCATTTAGACATTAGACCACAAACATTTTTGCCCATAACTGAATTCTCTTCCACAAACTGACAAACCCTATTTCAAAACTAATCAAGTATTTTTATCTGAAGATTGCCTCTCCAATAACTAGAAGCCTTTAAATCTCCATGTTAAGTTTGTTCAACCCAAGCTATGGCACTCGTCCTTGTCCCAGTGTTATTCTTCACCTTAAAAATAGTAATTAACAAAATAAAATCACTTCTAACAATCCTTCCTCCAAAAGCCTTATTTTAATAACAAAGCAGCTCCCTGCCACACCCACCCCTATATCCTCTCAGCCTTCCTTTCCCTAAGACAGACACCGCATGCTTTACCAGTCTCCCTTTGTCAGCAGGCTGCTCTTCTCCTGAGCATGCACACAGGATGGGCTCTCCAGAGCTCTGAGCTCTGTTATTAAGCATCATACAATCCTTACCGTATGCTCCTAGTTGCTTTCAGAATGGTATCTATATGTGGTCTAACAGCATCCCAAGCCTTTGCTCTTTACATTTTCATAAAAACAGTAATGCTAAGACATGCTCCTTTAGCAGAGTGTTGAGGATCAGCCTGAGCACAGAGAAGGATCGGAGCTGTGCATAGGCACTGACTACCTAATTATAGAAGTGGGATGATGCTCAACGGTAGGAAACGCAAGATCGTGCATTTAGTTGTCCTCGACTTTAGCTGTTGCCATAAGCAGAAGAAAATGACAGAAGACAAAGACCAGTTGTTATCTACCAATAAGCATTCTCTGGCACAACTGATTTGTGTCTCCCCGTGAGACAGTCTCAATTCAACACCTAATTCATTTACTTATTTTTTTCTCTCTAGTTCAGAGACGTGTATTTTGTTTGCCACTCTGCCAAGGGCTCCACTGATATTAAACCTTAGTCTGGTACAGTTGACTCTTGGCAAACATTTTATTTTAATTGTTTTGCATCTACCTACTTTTCTGACAAATGTTATTCTGGTGCTTTGCACACTACTGATCGTAGACAAATACTGTAGCTCGAAGTTTAATATTTCCTGGTAAAGGTTCCCCATATTTGTTAATGAAATAAGCCTCTCCAGGAACTTGAAACCTCTGCTGCCCATCTGGGGCTGAATCAAAAATGGATCATGTCTACGGATTTTGGTGCAATATGAAGGCTTCTGCCAGCCAGGATTCCTAAAACTTTGTCAGGACAAATTAAAGAGCAGTCCTAGGAATTACCATAATCGATATTTCATTACTTCTTCAAAGAAAAATTTCATCCCCTGGAACTTTTGTTTCAAAGACAAGTAACGAAGACCGTATTTGGAGATTACCTAAAAGCATACAAGGGCAACTGTTTCACTCCTAACTGCTACTGACCTAGGCAAGAAACACAACATTTTTTAAATTCTGTTCTCCAGTGAAGTAAGATCTGTGAATTGCACAGGAATTACTTCCCCAGCGAGACACTTTTTTTTTTTTTTTAATTCCTTCCCCCCCACCCCCCCAAATGCAAATATTTAATATACCAGGTTCTGAAATCAGAATGAAAAACCATTGCAGGAAACAAGTTTTCAGACAGTGAATTCTGAACAGATGGTTTTCTAGTTCATACAAATAGCTGTGCTCATATGTCTTTTAAGAGATATGCAGCAATTTGCATTATGCTCAGGAAAAGATGCAGTAAAAGATTCTATCACTTGACTGACTAAATTAACTCATGCCTGAGATTTGTTTACAAGCACTCAAACATTATTAACAATTGAAATTTAACAATGTAAGTATATGAGCTGCAGTATCTGAGTGGTAAAATGGCCATTTTTAGTTTTCTGCGCGGGACAGCACACTCAGCAGCAGAAACACCTTTAGGCTTCAAATGCAAGTCCTCTCACTTCCTATTTGGCACAGGATTTTCTTCTGCATATGATAAAATGTTTATGTTAAAAATATACTTGAAACTGGAAACAACAATTGTAAGAAATGAATAGGAATACAACATCTGACTATGAAGAGAGATAATGTTGAAGCACTAATATACTGCAAAACCTCCCCAAAATAATTCATTTCTCTATCAAAACCAAGAAGACCCATAGGTTCATTGTGTATAAAAAGCTGCATTACCTCATTCACAAGCAATGAAAGCAAGAATAAATTTGAGAGAAAGCAACTTTCTCTGCTTAGCAAACTTAGTGAACTTCCACCTTGGATCTTCATCAGTTGGTGCACAGATAGAAACCAGCCAGGTCTGCCTGGGCAATGTGCGATCCAAACAGTGCGGGATGCAGACTACTTGGTCTTTACGGCAGGTTTTAAATAAGTGACGATAAGGAAGTTCCTTTCTGAGAAAGGGAAAGGACAATGGCTAATAGTAAATTTCAAGGCAAACAAAAAAAAACATACAGCAGACTGATTATACATACGTGCCCTTCATAACTCGGAAGCGTCAGGGTTTGTATTAGATTCAGATGAGCAGGGAAATATTATGCCATGTTTTCTATCAAACTAGTAGCTACTTTCTGAACTATTAAAAGCAAATATTTATGTTTCCTTGGAAAAGACTCTGCAATATTCAGGAAAGAAAAAAAAAAGGCAGCAAATCAAAACTGAATTCATGAATACAAACCAATTCCTGGAGAGGCGTGTTCCCCCTCCCTCTCCCAACTATTTTTTATGAGCAGATTTGTAAAGGGGCCATTTGGCATTTTTTAGTATGAAATATTATAATCAGCTCCTTCTCTCTATCATACAACGCTATCACCCTGATGTATTTTTCTCACAGAGACATCACTTTGGGGACTACTCTATCATAAGGGCCACCATATTGCATTTGATGATCTGCACCAGATAAAATGAAGGGCATCTAAACAGGGACAAGGTCATTTAGACTTCCGAAACTTTACAGGGAGCATATAAATTGTGCTTTAAGTGTAAAAAATGTACTGAAAACCAAGATCGCATGAAAAGTGCTTTAAGTTGGTATGATTTGGGATAAAATTAGCAAGAATTGCATCTCTGCCAAGTGCTATAAAACAGTGATGCAATAATTTTACCCTTTCAAGTTAGCACATGCATGGAAGTGATTAAAATGTTTCTTTTTTAAAATTGAAAAGGAAAACTGCAACAGGGGATATTAAATAACTTCTTTAAGTGTGGGCATGGAAAGGAGCAGTACAAACGCAGCCATTTATATCTCAAGATTAAGAGAAGGAGTGAGGTCTGCTGCTTTTCTTTACCGAAATCCACAGTCTACTGCTTTGCACTGGAGTACAGCATGCGTCTTCTGTATGCACCTCCAGTGGCAAGGAGTTCTCCAGCTATGGAGTAAGTTGTCTAGCTTGGACACTACGCCAAAGACAACAGCCATGGCACAACAAACTATGTGTCGCATACAAAACAACGCTGCAGGAATTATCAAGTCTCTCCACACCCCTTCTCCATTTGGTTATACACTGATGCTGGAAGTCTGGCTAAAAGGGAAAACTAAATGAAAATCCTTGCTTTGGACAACAAGATTTGATACAAACAACACTACTGAAAAACAGTGGGATAATTCACAAAGCTACCAGTTCTGTCCTTCCTGTACATGTTAGGAGACACATACAACGTTTTACATGAAACCTGATTTTCTGTTTTACGTATGTGAATGAGTCAGTCACTCACTCGCTCTTGCACTTAGGCAGATCAGCCTGCTAACCACTTGCACGCAGCACTGAGGTGTACCCAGTGGAGCCCGTGATCAAACTGTGCTGGAGAATGGATGTCATCGAATAAGCAGCCGTCAAATATGTGAAAAGAAAAAGAAATCTTCATATTTGAAGATTTATGCTGCAGGCCTCCTACAGCCTGTAACAAGTCGCCTGAGCTGCTAAATGCACAGGTTGCTTTCCCGTGCAAAAGCAAAGCAACTAAGTTACTGCACTATTAACTGGTAATCATCCACAGTAAACCAGGACCACACTGGGTATGGGAAGAGGCCATTTCCGAAGCAGTACCGTGTGCTCATGAATGCACACACACACAGAGCATACAAACTTACACTCAACTGACTGACATCTTCATAGCTTCCCCTCTATAATAAAACACTAAGGGGAGAGGTAAAAGTCTTTACAGCTGCCAATAGGTGCACTGGCGATTGCATCCCCTCAGCACTCATGTTTCTGCAGCTATCCACCTCCAGACAACATCAAACTGCTCCGTCCTCTGCGCCACCCAAATCCTACTGGCAGTCTAAACAAGACATTTCCCCATGTAATGCAGCTGTAGTGCTCAGCCAAGGCAATCTCCCCAGAACATCTGAGACTTGCTCTGACAAGCATCGTGCCCATGGCAGCAGTGCCAGTGGGCAAGTCATGAGAGGTGGGGAACCGGCTCGGCATTAGCTGGACAGGGTCTGCAATCCACATCTCTGCTTTGCAAACTAAGGCCCCAGACTTTGGGCAAAAGCCCACCCTCATCTAGCAAGAAATGAGAGGCCAAGCAGAAAAACAAAGAATACCCAGTAACAAATGATAAAACAAAAATGGGAAATTCATTAGGAAAAATAAAGACCAATTGGCCAATTTTCTCCAAATGACATGGTTTATAAACAAAAGTAGCAACAAGATTGGAAAGCCCAAGAAAACCCCAAAAGCAGAGACCCAAAGTTATCTGCTTGATAATTTTCTTAATAATTATGCAGAGAAGACAGAAACACTCAGCAAAAAAGCAGCAGATTACTTAGATTCAGAACGAGAGGCTTGCTTCATGGGAGGGTGATTAATAATTTCCAGCCCATTGGTTGTTTAAACATCCTCCTAATTTACGCCTATTAGGGATATGCATATTTAGATTAGCAAGTCTGAGTAGGCTGTAACAAGCTCATTTTCAGGAGTTTGATTGAATAAGAGATCTGGCCTGAAGAATACAGTTTTTAAATAAGTTCTGGAAAGAGCCAGTAAAAAGAAAGAAATGTAATGGAATCCTTTCAGACTGTTGGGAAGGCAAGCCTCAAAGTGCATGCACACAATCCATTAGCAATGTAGGCCGAGTTGAACTGACAAAAGGTCACGTGTAAACACGGACTTGAGATTTCTGCAAGGTTTCTTCTCTTATTCTTTGAGGTATTTTAAGTTAGACTATCAGTGTATAAACCAGAGAAACCAGAAAACAGACTAATAAGAGGCTGCTGTCTCTGAAAGCAGCTGCAGGTGAGGAAGCATCACTGCGTGGCGCTGCACCTGGCTCTGCAGGAGTCAGGTCCACGCCTGGCACTGTGCTGTACTGTGTTTCAAATCACTAATATTTTTCTGAAGATTTGATTAGCCATGAATTTAAAGACTGGCAAATGGTACAGCATTAATAGGGCAGTGCTCTGGACTGGTAAACCCATTCGACAAACACCTTTTAAAAAACTTGCCTGTTGAAGTTTATCTAAGAAAGGAGATCAAGCCCATGGGAGCACCTCTCCTTCTGTAGCACTGCTGTCTTTTTCTAGGGTGGCTGCAATGGGCCAGAGCACGTACACAACTCAATGGGAGCTCACCACGAACTGCTGGAGTAAAACAGACTGAGGTAACCTTAAATGAATTCGTTTGGAGTACTGAATTATGAAACGAATGAAAGCAAACTAACATGCAATATGCAACACAAATGTCCACAAGCTAATAAATCTGTGGGAGAGTTGCAGAAAAGAATGATTCAAGGACCAAATATAACAGAAAATTTAAAAATAGGTCACTTCACTTTTCTTAAGAGAGACTGTGCATACTAAAAGGACTTAGAAAGAGGTTTTAAAAAAATGGCTGTGTTTGAATCAGGAGAAACACTTTTAACAGGCAGGGTAATAAACCACAGAAACAAACTGGGTATGGAGGCTGTAGATCCTACATTTTGTATTATATTCTAAAAAAGACATACAGTCTCACTTGGAAGATACTTAAGATAAAGAAGTTATGCTTTAGTTGAGCACACAGCACTGAGTTCAGTTCACACCTCCTGTCCTGCTCCCAAATGCCTTCCGTTGGCAACTTGGTCTTGCGAGTTCACCATCTCGCTTCAGAAAGTTGACTTCCACAGCACTTAGAAACCCATTTAATATTACTGAGGCGACAGCTTCTTCTGGCTTAAGCTGCATGCACTGCAGCTTTACATATATATATATGTAAAAAAAAAAAAAAAGGCAACTCCTAATTTATTATTTACTTCGTTTATCCACTAGATGACTAAAGAAAAATGCATGCAGTATTGCTATTTCCACAGTCCTCATGCTTGAGGAAATCATATTACAGGGCCATATTTAATGTTAATGTAATATTCAAGAAACTGAAGCAAATTACAAAAAATATTTATGCAGAGAAAAAACATTCTTAACTTTGCACTGCTGTTCACTGTTACTCGGTTTTCCAAAGACAGCATTAAGAAACATGTTAAAAATGAGCTTATTTCACAATGCTAAAGGCAAACAGAAGGATATTCAAAAAGCATTTCTGAGTTCGGTGGAATCCCCACTATTGGCAGCGCTGCGGTGAACCCTCCATTCGAAACAAAACAGTTTTAATATGACTAGCAGCAGAAACTGCTCTGTAATCGTTCATTTAAATGGACTTACTTATTTTTCTCTTTAGCTAAGAAGGAAATTATGCCCAGCTATCTCAAACATAATTTATAACAATAAGCCAAAGCTTTCCACTGAAAAAAATCCACACAAAAACCACAACAAAAACACCCCTGAAGTTAGATTTCCTTAGTGGAAAGCCTTCCAGTTGTACCTGAGAACTTACCAAGTCTCACAGTGCCTCCCCTCTCTAATATCTAAGATTAAATATACAATAAATATGTACAAGCAAATAGCTAAAAATTTACAAAGTACTATCTCCTCCTGATTTTCTTCTGATTCCCCAAATCGTCACAACGCTGTTTTACAGAAGCAAAGCCCTGTCACACAGAGGAATTTGTCTCACTGAACAATGTTTCATGTACATGCAACATCTCTTGATGCTGAACAAGAGGCATTCACACAGCCTTGCTCAAACCAGCCACCAGCTTGCAGCCAGCCCTATCAGTGCTCATGCCACGTGCAGAGCCTCAGTTTGTAAGCATCTTTACAGTAAATGGGATCAACATACAAATATTATCCCATTAGGGACAGATCTCTAAGTAGGAGTCCACAAGCTTTTCACAAAAACTTCTGTCCCACAGATAACCAGCACTCCTTCCCTCCTCACTCTGCCAACAGCTCCTGCAAGCCACAGTGGGTTAATCCCCTCCTCTGCGTGGCTGAGATCTGCTGGTGTTAGAGTATCAGCAAGTATCACTCGCAGCCAGTGCATAGTTGTTGCTGTAGAAGGAATATTTAACTGCTAATCTTTAATTTAAAGCCAACACTTTCTCAAAATAAAGCACATCTATATGCATTAAATAAGCACACATACATCAAATGTAGTACAGTCTCAGAAGTCTCACTTCGGGGAAAAACACCTTGAACCCAGCAACTCAGCTTCCTGGGGCACCACGATTTACATTGTTCACTAGTAGATTTAAGAGGGAATAATCCCAAAGACACCTCGTCTTTTTTTCTAGTTGGCCAATGCCATGTTGGGACTCTGGAAGACCATCACATCAAGAAGCCTGTTCATCATATCCAGATACCTGTTCAAATGCACGGATACTGAAGCTAGCAGGGTGGCACAGCGGGTCTCAGCCAGCCCAGTTGGAAGAGCAGAGGGCTGTGCAGATGTGACTTGGGACAAGACTCATCTACAGATTTTCTATTCCTGATGAAGCAGCACGATCTGCAGGATGGAAACTTGCCTTTCTGACCTCCGAATCAGATTGCAGCAAGAAAACAAAACAAAACAAAACATCTCCCAACTAGCTTAAGTTAATGGAACCAAAATGAAAGAAACAGCTAACACTGCGTAGTTTCACTGGTCGTTTTCAAAGTGGAATTATGCTGGATTTTCACAGTGCTTACATGTATGTATAAAGCAAGAGCGAGCCCGTAAAAAAACCTTAATGTTAAGTGTTAAAGGTAGCCTAGGACATCCCAGCAAAGCATTCTGAGCACACAGAGCATGATCTACAGCTCGCATCACTTCTTTCACCAGCAGCAGACCCACCAGGCACTACTTCACCCTGACATCTCCCACTGCCCATCGCTTTTGCAAAACCTCAGTTCCACAGCGGAGGTGGAAACCTGGGTAGCACTTTGTGGAATTAGGAAAGGAAAGGCGCTTGTGAATGCCTGCTGCCTGCAACCCCCTCCTCCTCCTCAGCAAGGGAGAGCACGTCCCAGCCCCGCGGCACTGCCACGGGGTGGGTGGCCAGGCCATGGAAAAGCAGCTTGCTGTGGCATCGCGGGCGGAGCGGGGGAATGGCAGCTCCTGTGGCTCTGTGCGGTGCAGGGGAGAATGGCCCCATGAATTTAAACCACAAAAGCTCTGGCTTGAAAAAGTGAGAACCCTTGCTCTTCACATTAAATTACACATTTGCTCAATAATCTGCAAGTTACATCACCATCATGCTCCGAGTCATGATGCTGACAGGTCATCTAAGGTGATGGCAGCAACAGAAAAAAATACTAAGCCTTTTTTTTTTTTCTTTTTAAAGGAAAATATGTAAACCTTGGCAAGATAGTTTTAGTTTGGAGGATTTATTTGAACGTCGTATTCCATACAATAAGCATTCTAGTATCCAGCTGTTTAAAAAAAAAAAAGTTGAAAGAAAAATGACAAATTGTACCTTTTTCATTTGCCTTCTTCAGCCACTGAATATGGGAATGGGGAAATATAGGTCACTTACATACGCTTCGATGGCTTGAGGAGAACTTACTGTAGAAAAGATTAGAACGATGAGAAAGTCTCTCAAAAGGACAGAAGCATTTAAGGAGATGAATCATTAAATGTGAATTATCATTTTAGAATAAACTATAAATAACTTACAGTCAAATCCTCCTGTTGTGACCTGGACAAAATTTTATATTGCCTCAGTGTAAATTATTCTTTACTGCACAATCTGAGCAGTTTTGAACATCTGCTGTGGATATACATTTCTGCATTTATAAGAAATACAACTGACCGATATTTCACCTACCAACTGACATCAGTCAGTCACACAGAAAAAAAACACAGTAAGAGTTAACCACTGGCCACATGAGATATATTTATACAAAAGCCTTGGGAAGTTGAGAAAGCACAGGACAGCAGCGATGCTCTCTTCAGAGCTATAAAAATCTTTTAAGTAACACAAATTTCAATTTTGTCTGTGCCAGCAGATATACTTCAGAGACGCATGGTTAGCAGATGCAGGCATACCCCAAAACACCACCCTGAAACTTGCCGAGATGCCCACAATGTATTTTCTGCGTAGGCTCCTGCTTGGCAGGGTGGTTACATATCTGACTGGCATGGGAGCTATGGGAAACAATTCCTCACTATCAACTATGTTAATTAATATATTCTCTACCCCTTTAATATACTTCACATTAGCATAAATCAAGGTTGCAACAGACTTTTCTGAAGTCTTACAGCACCTTTCGCTTAGCTTTCCTCAGCACTCCAACCCTACCCCCAAAACACCTAGTCCTTGGAAAGCCCTTCAACTCCAGTGGTAAGGGACCAACTACGGCCTTTTAACTGGAGCAGGTACTTTAAATGGAAAAAACCTGCTTCAGATTTCAGAACAGAGACCTTGCAGGACACTGCACAATGTCAACTTTTGCTTTGTGGCATCCTCTTAGATTTCTGCTGTAGTTTCAGAGGCGGAATTGCAGCAGCTTGCAAGGGTTTGTCAGAGTCTGGACCACAGACTCACCTGGATATGAATGTCACCCAACAGACACAGCAAAATTATTTCTGTACCTCAGTGGAATTAACTTCTTCAGTAGGTAAACCTCATTTTAAAAACGTCAAATGATGGTGTCAATCCATTTTCAGCTTATTTCCAAAATTTATCTGTTCGCAGTACAAAACTTTGTATGTTTGAGAGCTGTATGGAATATTTTAAGTGTCTCTTTCCACATACAGATAAAAAACAACCCATGTAAAAAAATATTACCCAGGGATTTAGTGCTTGCTATACATACAGAAAACTACCTAAAAAATAGAACTATCTTTTTCCAATAGGAAATGCATATAAATATGGGGGGAAAAAAGTACCAAAATTCTTTCCTGGCCAGGACATCCAGTCAGTTCCCATCATCCTGAGTCTTAATCCTTACGCATTCCGTTCTATCAGCCTGAAGGCCCAATTCTGAACATGGAAAAGGGCACAGGGAAAGCTGCTGGAAAGTCCCCACGTACTGTAAAGGACTGTATAACTGTGCTTTACCACATCCAGTTCTGTAAAACTTAGAACCCTTCTGAGACAAAACAGTTGAAGAAATAATTGAAGGTACAGATGGTAACTTAAAACTTTTAAGAATACTACACACTGCGTTGCAAAATAATTAAGAAAGAAAACTTTGCCCAGCGTAGCAGGAAAGGCAGCTCCAAACTACATTTCTCAAGCCCATCCGCACCAGTACATTTGTGGAAAAAAATTGAAGATAACAGAAAGTTTGACTGAAAAGTGTTACAAGATAAGAAAGGCAAAGTACTAATCATCATCACTATGAACAAAACAATAAAAAGGCTTGTTAAATTTTATTGGAACAAGAAAAGAGATCAATTATCATTAAAACTGTGAACTGTTGCTAATAATGAAGAAAAAAAGAAAAGCAGAGACATGCAACATATTTTTGTTCTGTATCTGAACAGTTAGACAATGTTAGACAACAGCTACTAAGATTTGACTAGTTAAGATTGCTAGGTCCAAATAACCCGTACCCAAAGTAACAAAAGCATCCACGAGTTTTACTCAAGTTAATAACTCTCCTTTTCTGCAATGCCTGGAACACTTGGGAAGCTCCAAAAGCCTGCAAGAGAATTGGGGTTGTGGCAATACATGGAATGAGTAATTGGGGAGATTAACTTTATGATAGCCTGTCATCTAGATACTGAGCCCATATAAACTAATGAGAAGTTTGATTTAGGATTGTATTAATAAAGACTTTAATTAATAAGCATCAAGTAATTAAAGCAATTAATATCAAACAAGCTCATGGAAAGTAAGCCCTGTCAAACTAATTAATTTTTTTTTTGACAGAACTTCAGTTTTTGATTTGTTTTTAGCTGCTAAGACAAGCGTTGATGAGATCTGCTACTTTTGTACGGAACTTGACTCAGTTCCGCACAACATCTTGATTAAGAAACTGGAAATATAAAAAAGCATCAGCAAACGTAAAGCAGACTGGGAAGCAGACTGAGAGGTGACGGGCAAGCCTGAGAACACAGCCGTAACATAGGCCAGCTCTGAGAGGGTCTGTTTCCAGTTGCTGCTTCTGAGAGGATCCTTACAGAACTGGTCATTGGTATAATACTAACACAAGGAACCAAAAGAGAGAAAAAGCTAATAGTTTGGCAAGAATACTGGGAACATAAACAGTTACAAGAGTGAATTAATAAAAGTGATCTGAAACACATGCGCAGACGGATCCAAGCATCTCATGTACCTTTACATTTGGATATCAAATTCTATGAGGAGGCAGAACTTGGCTACAGAGGTGTTTGTTTTACAAGTGTAGCAAAAATTCAGTGTTGGGAAGGTGTAAGATAATTCAGAGTAAAATTAAAGCACTTCTTGCTTTCCTTCAAAAAGCTTACAAGTTGCTTCCCTTATACTGGCATGAATTGTAACCAACTGGAGCATGGCTTCTGCAGCTTTTTCTTTGTTTTGTGGGTCTTCTGTATATATCGCCAGTGCAGTTTCGACTGTGTAGTAGCTACGCTTTTGTCTAGAAAACTCAATTTACAAAAAAAGCTGAAAATAAAACAAAAGACAAGAAAATTCCCCTTTGCTTCTGCAACCGCATGTAATTGCCATTCTCATTTTCACAATATCCTCTAAACATACCTCAGAAGAAAATGTTGACTGAATTAAATATTAAATACCCAATCAACTCATCGGAATAATAATAATAAACCCAGCTTCCATCTTTCTGCATCTTGTCTTGCACTGCTTCTACATCTCCTTAACTGAGAACCTTAGTAACCTCCCTGATGGACAAAGGTTGCTTACAGTTTAGTGTTCAGTACAGTGACTGTACCATCCTGAAATCCTGCTTTTGCAACGACTTGTAAGGCCTCCCTCCCAAGGCAAGTGTTTGGAAATAGAAAGACAACTTCTTTGTTTAGTTGTAAACCTTCCTGCCCTTCTCCTCAATAAATAATAAAATAAAATAAAAGCCCAGACCTAGCAGCTTGGAGGATGGGGTGTTGGACGTGAAACAAAGCCAAAAATGGACTTTTGGAGTCCAACTAACTTGTGATTTTCAAGTGGCAAAATGGTAACTTTTAAGCAAGAAGATTAAACACGCAAAAACAAAACTCAGAGGAGAGAAGCCAAGACAAACTGGAAAGGCCGAACAGTCAGGAATAAGGCAGAAATTATACTGCAAAAATTCAAAAGAAGCTTGAGGAACCTGTGCACGAAATTACTGCATTTATTAACATGGGGGTTAAAACAAAGTAAATGAGACCCTCTGCAACTTCACGTATATTCTGGTTTTCTAACTCTATGCTCGTTACCTGGTGGGTAAGTATATATCTGTCTTTCTCTTGCATTTTTTGAGTTCCAAAAATGTGACTAAATACCAACATAAATAGTAGCAAATTATACGCTGCCATGGTGTCTGAGCAGTATAATGGAACCCCCGCTAAAATACAACCTCCTCAGACTTTCATTTTATTATGCGTCTTCATTATGCGTATTTTTGAAGTTTAAAGATCTCCAGCAATAACAGAATTGTTCTTAATACCTATAAAACATTCATTCCAGGTATACCCATAACACTTCAAGCAATACTGTGTATAACATTCTTCCAGCGCTAAAAGATACCTTGGAAAGGGGGGTCTAAGTACTCTTAAGTCATCTTGAGAAGTATTGCCAGAAGTAAAAGGTATCAGCTTAATTACTTTCTTTCCTACACAATGAATAGTACACAGCGAAGCCTACTCAACCTTTTCACAGTTTTATTTCAAGGTGGAAGTGAAACTAAATTAGAATGCCAAAAATAATTACAACTTCACATACTTTGGCCAAACCCACAGGTGCTATAGAAACGATTGACATTACTGTTTCAACAAACACTTGCATTGTGCCTAGGCAATTATTTTTGAAGGAGAGTAAAACAAGAAGTTAAATGAGAGGGGTAAATCATCAAGGGTTACCTGATGCAGACCACTTGTTACTGCCTTTTATAGGATCTTACAAGCTCTGTTCTTCCGTGTGCTGCTGAGCCTTTTAAGACCCCCTTATTTATGCTTTCCATTAATTTGCAAAGCGAAGCAGCCAAATGGACTGGGATGTACAAAGGCAAGTCCTTGGAAACAGAGTGTAAAACTAATTTAAATATGCAACAAGAACCTAGGCATCAATAACTGAAAGAAAATAAATATGGGAGTAACAAGCCCAAAAAGCAGAAATTCTCTAAAAATGCAAAAATTTGCAGTGATTATTTAACAAATGGCCCAGCATAGATTTGAGGTAAGCTGTAGAATAAACATTTTTTTTGTGTTAATATGACCTTTTCTTCCCCTTTTTATTCGGGACTGGTAAGGAACCCACCTCCCTCACCACAAAAACCACCTCACCCCGGTTAATCTCCAGCAGCACAAGCCTTTCAGATTTTCCTCCAGCACAAGAACGGAAAAAGCAAGCTCGCAGCCACTCCTCTGCACAACCTCTGCTGATGGTGCTCGCCTCTTCTGCGGTGGGGAGGTCTGTGCACCAGGGCTGACTCCTGGCCACTGCTGCAACACGCCGCTCCGGTGACCAGGTGCTAGCCACATGGGTACTGAGTACTTAGATTTATTCAATCCAGTCGTTTGCATGTTACACTTCAAGAAGCTCATTTTAAGTGCTTGTGAGCTTTGTCACGTTTGTTACGTAGGTAACAAATACCGATCTGAAAACAAACTACTTTTAGCATGGTGTCATTAGAGTATTTCTAATAAATCACTCTATTCCTCTAGCACGTCTTATTTTATATATTTCTATCAAACCAAACAAAGCTTGAATAAAATACCCCTGCTTTCAGAGATGTCAAAACAAAATAACTTTAAACAGAGAAAGAAAAGCAATTACATAATACTTTGTTTTCTTTTCATTTTTAATCCTCCCTTTCATTTTGGATTTGATGAAGACTGCTGCTGGCCTGTCAAGTAAAAAAAAAAAGTCAATTCTACATTTTTTCTAACCAAAAATTCCAATTTACATTTTTTGTTCGTTTGTTTTTAAACTCCCTTTGTGACAGAGAACAAATGAAGAAGCTCTCCAACTTGGGCCAGCATTGGATGTTAACCCTGGCCAGTACTGGATTATCATTTATTTCTGTTAGCCTGTGCTACTGCCATGGCCAGAAAGCCCCGGAGCCATGCTCTCAGACCTTTTGCTGCTCTAATAGGGCCGCCTCTGCAGGGACAGGAGCATCATTTCTAATTCCCATCCACTTGGCCTCCCAAACAACATTAAAACCTGAAGTTGGAGGTAGAGAGCACACAGAGATCTAGGTGGGAATAGCAGCTAGACCCGGCCAGCTCCCACCTTTGGTCCTACAGAGCCCCAGGCTGCACGCAGGCAGCACCAGGGGAAGCAGGAGGAACTGGGACGCAGGCAGGGGACCCAAACAGCCCCATGGAGCAGCAGAAGGGTAGGGGAGTGGAGTCACCATGCTCAGATCCATCATCTTTAAGGACAACCCTCCCGCAGGGCCCCAGAGCATAATGCCGATGCCTGACTCTTGCCCTGAGCACTACATTAGCATCCCGATGCAACATGTTTCTACACCCCACATGCATAATAACGCATTCTTCTTACACAATTGTAATAACAAACTTTCACTCTTCATGCCAGGTTTTCTGCCGATACTCCTACTGGAGTCCTCTAAGGATGCTAAAAAGACTCAGAGAAGGACTTTGCATGTTACTCAAGCTTTCACCCAACCTTTCTGAATTTGATGAATCATCAGCAGGATTAACTACCCTCAGCCATAAGGCATGGTCCTCAGAGATTTCAGCCACCCCATTCTAAGGGGGCCATGGTGCATGGAAGATAGAGAATGCAAAGAGGGTAATGCTGCTTGCCTGTGACCCCTGCCAAAGTCTCCCTCAGGGTATCAAACAAGTGAGGCAGCACAGGCTGGCTGCTCACAGCATCCCCAGGGCTCTCCGCAGCAGGACAGACTCCATGGAGTGGTCAAGAGGAGCTGAAAACGGCATGCACAGCATCTCCAAACCCAGGCATATCTGCCTGGCTTTGCACACTGGTACAGGCTCACCCACAGGCTCTGAACGAGCCTGGCCTGGAGGCACCACCACCATGCCCCAACGCTGCTGTCCCCTCGCACCCACTGCTGCACCCCTTTTTGGCAGTCCCTACTCCCCATATTGACCCATATCCAGCAACAGCCCCAGCTCGCCCAACAGCCCCATGCTGACCTTGCTGAATGGTGGCAGCAAAGCCCTTGGGCCCTGGCTTTGGCACTGCAACATCCACTTAAAGCAATGACCCAAATCCAGATTTAAAAAAAAAAAAAAAAAAGGGGGGGAAAGGGGAAAAAAAAAGAAGGAAAAAAAAGCATTTGTACTCCAAGTAAAGTTTAACTTACTTTCACTGTGGCTGCTTTTCCCACTGGTTTTGAAGGTGTTTTTAAGATGCCAGGTGTAAAACAGAAAGCGACTGAGAAGACCAGGTGCTCCGCATTAAACATCCTGAACTATTCAGAGACAGTTCCTCAGACACGAACATGAAAGACTCCTCTATTTTCCAATCTCCGTGCATAAAATGATAAAGAATGCTTTTAATCCAGAAACCCACACAAGAAAGCTGGCCTCATCCCAGATGCTCTCCCACCCCTCCAGCAGATACAGACCCGAGCCAAAGACACTCTGCAACTCAACATAATGAACAAGCAATGTCTGACATCTGAGCACCTTTCCCAATAGCTCCAAAATAGATGTAGTGATCAAATCTTTTTTAGCTGAAGTTTTCAATCCATTTGCAGTGTTGCGGACTTTTCTCCTAGAAATAATTTTGGTGAGACTCAGGCAGCAGACAGGGCTGCAGCTCCCTGCCTCCTGGTGCAGCACCCACACTGGGCCAGGTTTTCTAAGGCTTATGGGTGTCTGAAGATGCAGAGTCTGTAATTTTAAAATACCACTGCCTCTGCTGAAAGTCAGGAAAGACCAAAAAAAAAAAAAAAAGAAAGAAAGAAGTAAAGAAGTAGAATTATTGTGGGATAACAAGTTACCGTGAGTCAACTGACGAACACGGTAATTGCACATGCACACTCTTTAACTCAAGTGACCCTGCTTTTGCCAGGGGCTAATAATGCACATACAATTACCAGCTGATGAACTGTAACTTGTTTGTGCATCTGAAATGGTGGGTGTTTCTGGAAATCCTATCCTATGCGGAATTACATGCTCAGGCACCTTAATTACTTTTTCAACCCTGTTTCAGTTGCCTGTTTTTCCCCACACTTGGGCAGCCCAGCAAAGTCCCGTGACCTGTATTACTTCCACGTGCTCCATCACTCAGAGAAGTCCACAAGCACCACCACGAAGCTGCAGCAGCCGCAGTCACTCTCACAAGCCAGGCAGCCCCAAACCAGCCTCGTCACAGCTAACTTGTCAGAAGGAGAGGTGTACTTCCAAAAAGCTCACTGTATCCTCGTGCTATTGACTCCTGCAGACCCTTAAAAGAAACATGTTTCTGTTTCTCCTGCTCAGGCCACAGAACTGAGTGCTTCTGGAAGTCCCGTGCTCTTGTATTCGCAACCAGGCTGAGCCTTCTCATCTAATCACACTGATGAATGGTCCTCCCCCTGCTTTCATACCAGTTTCTGGCTGGCTGACTGCTTTCCAGAGCACACCCAGTTGCAGAAGGGTTGTGTTTAAGTGAAGTTAAGACAGGATTCCTGCTGTCAGGTTGGACATGTACCCTTTAGCTCGCTGCCACAGTGAGAAGCAAGACTGGGACCCCCAATGCAGGAAACACAGACTGAAGAAATAAGATATTACAAATCCAACAGTTCCCAAAGTGTTCCTGTGCATTTACACATGATTTTTCCACTACTTATTCTAAAAATACTGCAATGAGAAAAAACCTTTTGCCATTTTAAGAACTGACCTCCTGCCAGGAGGACAGGACTAAACACTCACCCAGACATAAGGCACATCACATGCAATAAGAGTAACTCTAGCCAACTTGCCTTTAGAAGTGTTTGCAGTGATTTAAAGCCCTGAATAGGTGTCACGCACTTTTTAAGCCCATTATTATAAACTGTGTCAAGAGGCGAATGTTACTTCATGACTCCAGCTCAAGACTGTCTACTGAAATGCTCTGCAATAACTGCACCGACATGTCAGCCTTCGCAAGATGGACTCACGGAGAATACTGGATGAGCTGACTCACCCGCTTTGTTTTCTGTCATGATCCAGCCACGATTTATTGGATGGAGCACACATTGCAGTGAAACAAACAGCTTATGAATTTACACCCATGAGAAACAGTGCCATCCTTCAGACAACAAGAAAATTAAATACCCAATGTTGAGGTCTTTTCTACTAACGGTAGAGCAAGTTTGCTGGCATTTCATACACGTGAAACCATTAACACATAATATTCCAAACTGTGAGTATTATTAAGTGCTGTGATGAGCCAAAAAACTGCAGATGCCAATGGTTTGTTCATTTTTTGGCTTAGGGAGGTCTTTTCAGATCCTTTGCAACATAATATAAATCATATTTACAAACTTAAAGACGTGAGTAGCCTTGTATGTCAAGCCACAGTGATTTATGTATACGTACATACTCTCGCTTTTTCAAGTATGTCATTAAGTGCCTCAGTGCTGAGTAAGAAATACAAAGAGGCAGACAATATCCCAAAGAGCTTATTTCTCTGTTTCCATTTTAAGTGCTGGACATACAGATTAAGACATTCACATTCATCTGCACATTAGCAGCTTTTCCTGGGTTTTCAACCTCCCTTCTTTTAACATGCCAGGGTACAGAGAAAAAAATTAAGAGATATAAGTTAAAGCTGCTTTAGCCACTGAAGAAGTGATACTGTAGAAGGGACTCTAAACAAAGATGTGAGCAGCCTAAGCGATGTGAGCAATCTATTGTTCACTGCTTCATTTCCTTGCACGAAAATCATACTTTTTGATCCATACATGCAAGGAGCACATGAATCAAAAAATACAAGATACCAAACAACATCTCCAAATTAGCATCACCGATGGAGAGAAGGAAACAGAATTGAAGGTTGTTTAGCAGATCAGCAAAGCAATAGTGGCTTCAATGAAACAGTGATTTAAAAAATAATTTGCGCTCACTACAGGTATTGTTCTGAGGCTGCTCACACTCCCCACGCAGCTCAAAGTATAACCAGGCCCAAACCTCTTGCCTAGCACCAGCGTCCTCCCATAGATCCAGCTATGGCACAACTCCTGACAGCAAAGCACGTACAATAACCAGGCTGATCACCACCAACATGCAAAACAGCCCAAGGGAAGAAATTCAGAAAGAAAAAGTGAGGCCCAATTATTGAGCAGAGGTTAATATTTTGGCACCAATGGGTGTAGTTAATCAAAATCCAAAGACCACAGCAGGTGTGGGGAAGGAGGGCAGCAGTTGCTGGCTGTACACACCTGCAGATGATTGAAAAATAAACAAAGGCAGAACCACAGAGACGGCAAGGAGGGGTGGGGAGAAAAGGCACTGTCATGGATGTACCGTGGAGGCCCTAGCATGCCAATTCAAACATCGCTTTATTATTTTAGCAGCCATGACCTCCTCCTGGTCCTCCTGCAGGATCAGGCCCTCACCTGCTTTTCTCAGTCTCAACCCACTGCCCTCAGGCAGCCTGGGGGTGAAGTAGTGGGGGGACTGACACAGAACAGAGCAAACAGTACAGCAGAAACCAACAGCATGGACAGGGCATAATTTTTGCCGTTGTTCCAGTTATTTAATCACTGTCTGAAAAAACTGAAGTGATTTGGGAAAGTTTATCTACATAGATAGATGAAAGTGTCTTTGCTACATGAAGAACAGATGCAGTGCAAATAATCAGGTAGGCTTATCTCTCATCAGTAAAAGCTTTCAGCAGGTTAACAGAGAACGATAAGGCACCTCTAAACCAAAAATACAAGTTAAAAATTCTGTTAGTGTAGAGGCTGGTACAGAATAATCAAGTTTTTTTGTTGTCAGGTTACCGGAATTCAGTGACTTTCAAGTGTTATTTGTAATACAGTAGAGCCTGAGGCCCCTGAGTGAACTCAGTGCTATATTATGCCACATTCAATTTTGGTTTTCTATCTAAGAGCTTATAAAAAAAAAAAACACACAACTTTCTGTATCTTAAGCTCCCAACCAGAATAAAACATTAGCATAAGAGAACGTAAAGCACTACAAAGCGGTTCAGCATTGCTGCACAGCAGGGCCAGGAGCAGGCCTCACACCACAACCCAGTGCTATAGTCCCAGGTGCAATTTCTTCCACCTTTTGTTTAGCTTCCCCGCAGCATTTGCTGAGTGGATCAATACATCAATGCACTCACTTTTTAAACTGCTAAAAAAACCCTGGCCATATAATGCTGGAAGCTTCATTCTGATGGGAGATCATGCCACCTGCCACCCTAGAGAGAGGCAAAGCCGCTGTAGTGAGGGGGGACATGCTGCCACAGCTCCCAGATGAGGAGCTGCTCTCCACACAGGGGCAAGGTGCTTCATCTTCAGTGCTGACCATGCCAAGAGCTGACCAAAAATCTCACCTCCATCCCAGTTTGCCACATCACAGAACAGGGACTCAGTACAAGCAGAAGTAGTGGCAACTCCTGAGCCCCCAACACCTCAGATGGTGGCTTCAGCCTGACGGAGCCTCACCTGTGGCGTGGTGCATTCCCCGCTCGGTCAGACCACTGCTCTGTGGGCACCTGCTGCAGCCCAGAGAGACCCAAAATCATCTCAATGCCTTCCTTCAGAAAGCAGACCACTAACCTGACCTCCACCGCTCAGCAAGGCCCCTGGCAGCGCTCCTGCTCCCAGCCCCGCCGCCTGTTTCGGGTCCACAGGAGAGCTCCCTCCTTCCTCAGGCTCCATCCCAGAGCTGTGGTAACTGAGCCCAGGCCATCGCAGCCGCCCTCCTCCCAGCTGCAGCCGTGACCAGGCAGAGCCAGCCCACCCCTGACAGGGCACAGGCCAGCACTGAGGGCCTAGGAAAAGGCCTGCGGTGCCTGCAGCTAAAAGGAAAAGTTTAAAAAAATAAACATATCAAGCCCTTGGCAGAGAAGTGTAAGACATCTGTGAACGGGGTCCAGGAAAAAGTTATCTGAAGGCTAATGCAGGCTAAAATCACAAAATATTAGAGTTAAGTGATTTCATTAGTTGCACAATGTATGCAGATGGAAAAAGTCAGTAACCTCATAAGAGCCTAAACTAGGCTTAAATTCCAATTATGAGTACGTTTTTACCACCTGAAAATTAGAGTGGTACATTTTTCAAACAGTAGTAATCTGTTATTTCAACTTTTTTTTTTCTCCAGTTAATAAATACAAGACAATGATTGATGCACATTAACTCTGAAGCTGTCCAAGATCTGAAATGCAATTTCTCCTAATAAACCTATCTGGGGATTTAAAACACATTCAACAACACAGAATATAAATGGCAGTTTTAAAAAATGAATTAATGGACTTTAAGGTAACACAGTTTAGTTAGCAAATAGCACCTACCACCGAAAGACGTCATCAACTTTATTAAAAATAAAATAAATGAATAAAAAGGTTGATAATTTATTTTGGAGTGTTTAAAAATTATGCTAAATTTAAAACTGACTTAATAAGTAAAGCTGGATTTTTATTTATTTTTTACTTAATTTCTCCATCTACATCACCACTCATGTTTTTGTCATTTCCTGCCTCCATTCATACAATTTATTTCTTTTAGTTTGTTCCCCAGTCCCAGTAACTTAAAACCTTAAGGACTGAGTCTGCATTCTCCCAGAGAATACTACAATGTAACTGCCACAATTATGTCACTATTACAGTTAATGTCTGAATCCTATTTATATTTAGCATCCTGTTTTTTCAAAAACTCCTCTTGGCCCCACTCCCACTCCACCCTGACTCTAATCTTGTGTCCATCATCCAATTACTGCCCACTCATGCATTCCTCACCGTCCCATCCTCATGATCACGCAGCTGGGGTTGCCCTTCAGCATGTGCTGCCTCATCTGTCTGGAATTCCCTTTCTCCAGCCTGTTTCTCTACTCAGTTCTTACCTTTATGTCTGTATGCATGAGTTTACAGTCACCACTAAACCCCATGAACCTTTTCTTTCTCCATTACGGTGTTTCTATCCTACCCTTTCTGAGATTATCACAGACTACAAGTAACTTTTTCGCTTTTGCATTTCATTTCTATTTTCCTGTATTCCATTCCTAGTATCTTTTTTTTTCCCTTTTTGCATATCTCTTTGTAGCCTTACACTTACATTCAACCTATGTCCACATTTTGCAAGTACACATAGAAACGTATCTACATGTTGCGAGACTGTATACCACATCAAATAGGGTAATTTCATGCATATTTCCCTAACACCGAATGATACACTGGTTCGGTATCATACTACAATGGTAGGACAATAACTTTAATAATACCACTGTATTGCTCCATTCTTCCTCTCATTCTTCTGCTGCTGAGCTCAAATAAGGAGCATATTGAACATTGCCAAGTTTGTCCTTGCACTTAAACAGCTCTCTTCTTTCACACACACCAAAAAAAATAATTCATTTATATATATATATATGTATATATAAAAGATTTGTAGAAACCACCTTCACACTTTTGTACCAAGCAGAATTACTTTCTGCAAAGTACAGAGATGCCATACTAAGCAGATGGGGGCAGCTAGACACGAAGCAGAACAAAGAAAAGCTCGTAGTCAGTCTCAGTGGCATATGAGGTGAATTTTGAACTGGGACAGAAAGGAAAAGGTTCTTTGCTAAACTTTTCTTCTTTATGATAAACTTAGAATGTAATGTTCAGAATTTTCTATAGAGTGCTTGTACTAAGAGGTGAACCACCCCCGGCAACTTTTACGCTTATTATAAATTCTTTTTACATGCAGTTTGTTGGACACTATGTACAGAAGCAAGAACTACTCTGGAAAACTTTGCATTTCAGGTGTTTTCCTTTCTCTTTCATAAAAACAAACCTGATGCAATTAAGTGTCCTCTCTCTAATATTGCTAGAATATAGCCAAATTTGGTATTTGCCTTTTAAAATCAAGCAGTTTTCATCAGTGCATTTTTAATTGGCACTGTAGAATGTAAAATCAAAAATGTTGCATGTATTTCTTCTATTCAGACCTACCTCTTAAATCTTCATCACACAAAGATGGCTATGTGCTTTTTTGGTCATTTTCCCCTCTTTTTATTTGAAGTGACTCATGTAGCTGTGAGCTTAATTGGCATCACTTAAAGTAGTCAGGAAAATGTCATACAGCTCAAAGTGAACGTGTTACTCCTGTATCTGATTGAGATCTAAATAAATTCTACATTCGGCCCATTAAAGTAAAAGAGGTGAGATTTCCACCTGTTCCAGGAGAGAATAAATACAGCATTCTAAGATATCAGTAAAATAACAGTTTAAATCAGACTCCCTTCCCTATTACCCCTTGCTTTATTTCAAATAATATCAATACAACAGTAATTTCTGGGTAATTTTCCTTAGGCTAATTAAGCCTAAGATAGCTACCAGATAACTAAAGCCTACTTCTCTGGGGAATATTCTATTCATTTACAAGATGTGTAAGAGAAACGGTTACATGGCATGCAAATATTAAAGCAGAAGAGCATGGCTAGGAATTCAAATCAGCAATATTTCTTTATATTTTTCCATTAGTGTTTTTTATCACGGCACTATTTGCCTTTGGCATGAGCTCACAATGTAAAGAAAACAAAAGAAAAACACTCATTAAGGGTCTTCCGCAAATGAAACATTTCTACAGGCGTATATGAAAAGCATCTTTGTGATTTCAAAGAAAGCAGTCTTCACAATGCCCTCTTGTGATCTTGGACACGATACTGAGAGTTCATCGGGTACTTATTTGATGTCCTGCATACTGTTTTGTCTGCACTAATGCCACTATATGAGAAAGCACTCATATCCTGTAACAGGCCCTTGTTTTAATTTGGGGCAAATATACAAAAATACCAGCTTGCAAGGCACACTAAGACTAGAAGGGTGGGATGCTCTGATACTCATGACACACTTCACAAGCAAGCATTTCCTCAGCTGGAGCAGAGTAAACTTAATGAAGAAAGCATAGAAAATAAATGACTGGTATCTGCCTCCAAGGTGTAATTGTTTTATTTTAATCAAACCAGGAACATTAACCTTTCAAACTGCATATTTTTTTCATTACTGCATTATTACCAATAGCAAGGAAGCCACAAAACTACAGAACGAGTATCGTGAAATTGAAACCCTGAATAACTGCAATGTTTGGTAAGACCTAAAACCATACTGTGCTTTAAGTATAAACATACTGTTTCCAGCAACAGATACATCTTCATACTAAAAACAAAGACATTCCATCTATCTCAAATGTCCTTAACTCTGTATGTTTTCCTTCATTACAAGAAATAACAGCTGCATACAGAAAAACCAGCACTATTTATCAAAGTTCCCCAAGAGTTCAAGCCAATCTCCATTTGTATTCATGATTTTTATCCTGTAACATGCAAACAAGAAATCACATAATAATAACTCAATCTACACAATTTGCATGGGCACTCTCTTTTTCCCATGGAAAATTTAACAAAAAGACCTTCATCACCCTTATTTGAATTCAGGTAATCAGCCAAGTTTTTAAAAACATGCTTCTAAATATTCCAAGTTCTTGAGTAGACAAAGAGATTATTGCAGGAAGAACATAAACCATAATGGGTAAGAGAAAAAAATATGACCTAACACCTTGCAAAACAGTTTACATGGCTTGAATTCCTCTATTGCATAAGAGCCAAATGAGTTAGCAGGAATGTTATTTTACATTATGCTGTACTACTTACCATGCTCTTTCTCCCTGTGTGAGCCACACTTTCAGAATTACATTGAACACAGCGCCCCCAGGACTAACTAGTCAAGTGCTAGGGAAGGATGGCATGGTCTAGAAGAATAGGCAGGAGCTGAGGGTGTAACTCAGATCTCCTAAACCCAGACTCCCTTGCAACTTTGAACTCCTCATTTCCTCACCTCCCACTGCCTCACTTTCTCCAAAGACAGCATTCTTTTATTGTACACTGTAAAATGTTTTCTATTCTGATGATAATTAATATATTGCTAGTCATCATTACTTTAAGTTATGTCATTTTTTGGATGCATTAAACTGGAAGTACTCGCTTTGTTTTTGCATCCATATACCTGCAGTCCCTAACAGTAGTTTACATGATCTAATAAGGTTGCAAGAATATATATAAGAACCAAATTGGTCCAAAATGTTTAAATTGGCTCCAATCAGATATTAGTGAAATTTGTATTTGCATTTTCCAGTATGGAGTTTAAACTGCAAAGTTGTGGAAGCATGATTGATCTGTAACCTAGCCAGTCCTCCTTAAATCAGTTATTCAATACATCTGATGTTATCAATTCTTTATATGTACTTAATCTCCAACAATTAGATAAGGAATGTTAGATTAGTGACACTATGAAGGGAAAGACATTAAAAAGGCCTTTGTCTTCAGACAGAGAAGGTAAAAGCATTCCTTGATGCAATAAAAAGTGAGTATTTACATACTATGCCCTAATAAAGATCTTTTTCCTTTAATTTTACTGGCTGCACTGGAAGAACCATAAACATTTAGTAAAATAATCTCAATTTATATTGCTTTGTTCTATGCCTTCAAGTACCGTACATGGCTGTACTCCAGATCAAGTAGTTGTCCTCAAATGCCTTCCAATGAGCACTGCCAGATTCTGTGGTTCAGAAGTAATTTAAAGGCAGAAAGCTGTAGCAAATGAGACCTAATGGAAAACAGAGAATGCTTTAGTTCATCCTAACTGTTTGCAGAACAGAAATGGAAAACCACAAAGAAAGAAAGGAAAAAGAAAAGGAAGTGCCAAAATGTTGTATTTCTCTCTGCAGATGAAGCTAATGAATCACCAACATCATTACATGGCATGTACAGTGCCTTTTAATGATTTGAGAAATTTATGATATAAACCTGAAATAGAAAAATACTGTCCTTGTGGAACTATAACTTTGTTTTTAAACAGCTTTTTTCCGTTTTTCCTTTTTTTCCCCTCCCTTCCTTAACATTGGTGTATTATTCTTCACTTTCAATCACCTGCATTGAATAAACTAATTCCTCCTGGTTAGAGCAGAGACCATCAACCACTGGTTGTTAAACACAGCCAACTGTTCATAACTCCAGCAGATGGTTCTCTTCTGCTGGCCAACAGAAACTTTATGGTCCTTTTCCTAATTTCTCTCAAGAGATACAGAAAACCTTTATTTAGAAAGCAATTGCTCCTGCAATACAGTGTCTCCCCTATGCAGTCTATTTTCAGTTAGCCACACTCTTTTCCCCCTCCTCTTCAAAGTATACTGAAAGCATCAAATAGAAATAGACTGACAGCAGACCTGATTTAAAGCCATCAGATGTAACAAGAAGTCCTTTCATCATTGTATACATCACAGACTTTCCTGCTTAAGCCTAATTAACACCATGGCAAACCACACTCCGTGTTCCAGGCTGCCCAGGGAAGTGGTGGAGTTCCCATTCCTGGAGGGATTTAAGAGATGTGTGGACGAGGCACTAAGGGACATGGTTTAGTGACAGGACTCAGTAAGTCAGGTTGATGACTGGACTTGGTGACCTTGAAGGTCTTTTCCAGCCTAGACGATTCTAGGATTCTGTTCCTACGCTGTCTGGTGCTCAGAGCACTGATGTGGTGTGGTTGTGCCTGAGGGTACTATCAAGGACATCAGCTTTCAAAAGAACCTTCATGGAGGAGGTGCCTAAATCCCATGGAAATTAATGCCACTTTTCCTGACTACATACAGTCATAA
This sequence comes from Anser cygnoides, assembly GCF_040182565.1. Lineage (NCBI taxonomy): Eukaryota > Metazoa > Chordata > Aves > Anseriformes > Anatidae > Anser > Anser cygnoides. Next base: position 45,714,626 of record NC_089876.1, read on the forward strand.
ATGCAAGTCCTCTAAATATGTAAAAAAACAAACAAAAACAACAAAAACTATGGCTGGTTCAGGAAAGAAAAAGTTTTATTTGTTCATGTCTATTAAACTACTACATTTTCCTTGGATTCCTGAAGGTTTTTCCTGCATCCTTTCATGGCGGCACACAAAACAAGAAATGCTTGCAGTGAGGGGTCTCTCCTCACTGCTCTCAGCCCAAACAAGGCGGGATAAATTCATTTTAAACCCATGCTATGCAAAATGCTATTACCATTCCTGGCCTGTTCTGAAGACTGGAAATTAGGATTGATGGAGTGAGGGTCTGTCCCAAAACAGCTTCCAGAGAGCTTCCCTAGTGCGTAATGAAGCTCTGCCACATGCACTGCAGTGTTTCATCCCCAGCGCGTCCTCCCATCCCAGGAGGAATGGAGACTTCATGCTTTCATTTTTTTCTCTTGAAGCTTTCATTTACAGTGTTAAAAAGTCAAATCGATTACTTTATTCACAGAATATTGACACACATTTTTCTCAACCTTTCCCAAAATAATTATTTCTTGGGATGAATGCAAGCATAACAGTTTTCAAACTGAAAAGAATTCATCTGGCAAAGTACAGAGGAAAACAGTTATGTGGCTATTAAAAATACAGTTGAACTATAGCATATGCTACAAACACACAGGCATACACATGCATTTTAATAACTTAAAAGCGAAATATAGTCTAGCTGAGCTACTTTTGATTGCCAAGGAAAACTTTCGTAGGATACCGTTTATGACTTCTTATGACACAGTTTTTAGGGATAACTGTGAATTATGGCTTATTCAGGGTTCTAGTGCAACGTGCACAGTTTAGGAGAATGCAATGGTTTTAATAGGAAACAATTTTACATACTGCATTTAAATTACAGACATACACTCTTCAAAACAGTGACTTTATCCTCAAATAAAAACAGGTGCACAAAAGTTTAATGTTTCCAGTTATATATTTTGCTTTTGAATTTTTGGTAGTTTGTTAAACCGTCTGTACTATTTTAGGCAGCTAAGTTCAATACTGAACTTACAACATGACTTATTTACACTGCTCCTTAACATACACTAAGGGATCTGTCCAGAAGCAAAGCATGCCCTACTTTCAAGATGCTCATTCTTTAAGATACCTACCACAGCTATACATCTGGTTAACAGAAAACTAAGAGAAGTTGAAGGTATCTTCAAGAAAACTAAGGATAGACATTTTCAGATTACTGAGCTCTGCCCCAACCTTACTGTGTGCGCAGTTCTCTCATCTGCTGTGGGTAAAGGAGAGATGCCAGGCTCCCCATATTTCCCCAGAAATTGGTGCTCCCCTGTCTCAGCTTCTGCCTGAAAGTGGAAGGACACATACTCTCCACACTTCTGAAAAGAAAGGTTCTCAACTCCAAACACTCCTTGGTAATGCTTTTGATTGATACTCTGTGTTAGTGTTCTCAAAACTCCTTGTTGACACTCCGGCTGGAAATTCCTGGAGTTAGGATACTCTTTGGAGAATGGGAAGCAAACTCATTTGCACAACAGTCTGAAACACAACTGTGCATGGAATGAGGAACGACCTACAGCACTGCTGGTCAGAAAAGGAGGGTGCAAGAGCAGAAAGTTACTAAGATGCTCACCAGAGCAGAAAGGGAGGAAAAATAAAATACCTGAGAACACATCTCAAACTTCCCTAGGAATTGCAAAATCATGTATTTTCAAAAGTAAGCACCAAAGAAGCATTTTATTTAAATATGACATTTTTTCCATATTACCATGTGAAAGCAATTGGTACTTCTAAATGACATGACAGTGATAATATCTTAACAAGAAAAGACAACAGGAAATAAATTGTAGACAGCAAAAATGATTATTCTGTTGATATTCTCACTGAGACCAAACTTGACTGTTAAAACATTGTATTACTGTATTCCAGTACGATGCAGACAGCCTTCTCATATTGCCACAATGAAGACTTCTGAGGAAAGGCACATGTGGGTGCTCATCCTCATATAAAACTATGCACAAATACATTAATTTCTGTATTTAGGAAAAAAACCACAACAACAAACAAAACAACAGTCATACTGCAAAGCCCATGCTTCTTGGCTGGGGAGCTGTTGTTAGAATACATCTTTGAAAGGGAGGAGTCAGATGAAATCAGTAGGCTGAGCTTCTGTCACAGTTCAAGCCTAGAGTTTCAATTTTGCCATGGTCATTTTCTCTTAATAAAGCTCATTTTGTAAATATGTATTGATTACTCCATAAATAGACTTTTAGTGACAGATAAAAACAATGCAAAAATAACTAACTTAGACTTGTTTATGGAATCTGTTCAGTTTTTGGTCCACTTTCTGTTGTGTTACAGGCAATTATTTCTGGTCAGACACAGATTTGTTGGCATCTCCTGGGCACACCGGTCCCCTTGCTCTAGCGTTGCTTGATGAGGTGTGTTCCCAGCTGCACAGCTGGTCACAGCTCCTGGGGTCCCTCCATGACAACCCACGACCCAGACAAATATCAGGGTCTTCAGAATTTTTGTAGAAATTTCCTTCTGAAGAAGAGATGTACTGTTCTATATAAAGCATACATAGCATAAATAAACATTTTCTGCACTAGTTGGATACTTTTGCTTTATTTTAAAAATTTCAGTAAGGTAGGTCTTTGAGTCAAAAGCAGTGGAGAAAGATGCAAAAATATTTGGTCTCAGTGGGGAAAAAAAGCAATTTTGACAGCTTTTACAATTAATTTCATTAAGCAGTTTTTTTAATGCACTGCAAATATTGTTAATCCAATGCCATATGTGCAAAACTATAGTGTTGAAATTCTGATTTCTACCCAATGATTTTCAGTACTATGTTTTTTCTATAGAGACTCAAGGATTTTATACCATTGTCATTAAAAAAAAACCACAATGCACATTTGAAATATTTACCAAATTAATCTCCTTCAGCCTAACTTACTTGGTCAGATAATGCTCATAACAAGAAGCATCACAACAACACATTCCTATTAAGCTGGGCGGAAGAGTTATATTTGTACACTGCAAAAACAAAGACAACTGCCACCTTATTTATCTGCTAGCACAAACACATACACAAAACATACTAAAAAGGCTACTTCTTTATACTGTGGCTTATCAAACAAAAAAGAAAATAGAAGTATTGTTTCTATGTCATGAGATCTGCCACACGGCCACCATGTGTAGGGAAATTCCATTAAAACAGTGTGCCATAAACTCCCCGAAACACAAGGAGGTCTGTATCAGCAGCAAAGATGGTGTTTATAGGTGTCAATAGCAAATTTATGCAGCTGGTTAAAATGGAGGAAGGAGGAAGGTCATAATCAGCTAATTAATTTATAATGTACTCTTAGTTGCTCTTTACAAATATGATTATCATTCAATAAATGGAGAAGCTCTACCTAAACAACATGGTGATGTTTATCTGGAACACTATCTGAATTAGCACTAATATCTCACATTTAAAATTATTTTTCTTAATCATTTATATGCCTAATTCTCTATATTCTAACATGTATTTCTCAAATTTTTTTACACAACTGTAAATAATATTGCTCTCAAGGGCTCCTAATGTAGTCAGTCTTCCAATCACTCAGTACAGATGTTAACAATAAAATTTGAATGGATTAGCACATCAGTACAAAAATCTACAAGGCTTTTAGCAAATACAGTTTCTACTTTTATTTTCATTGTGTGATTGATAAAACATTGCTATCTGTACAGCACATCTACTTTGAAATCCAACGAAAATAACTCTACAGTTTTTTTAAGCTACTTTTGAAGTTCACTCAGATTAATAATACTCAAAGTTAACACTGCATGTTTATTTATATTTCTACGCTGCCAGGGAAGCGCATTTAAATATTGCCTCAGAAAAAGTTTACAGTATGCACTGTCTACTGCAAACCAAATTCATTTGGAGAACACTGATGTGGCAGACTTGAAACTACAAAAATACATTCAATTATGACTCATCAGGGCTGTTTTCCTAACTGTTCATAAAAACAAATAGGTAAAAGTCTTCAGAAAAACAACAACAAACTGGCATTTATCTGTTTTTAATAACATCAATATTAACTAATTCTGAGATTGTGCTGTAGGATAATGCGTCTAATACAGACAAAAATGAACTCTAAGGTCCTAAACCTACAGTCCATTTCAGACAGACGAAGTCACAGAACTGCACTGAGACCCATTCATTTTATTAGAACTATTCATATTCTTAAAGTTATAAATGTGCTTAACTACCTACTGAATTAAGCTCAGGCTGGGGTAAAATATGCCTCAAATTCAATAGCAAGTTGTGGTCTCCCAACTAAATTTATGTTCAGACTAAAACATCCATTTCATATGGGGAGAGATTCATCTAGCCTACCTCACAAAATAAAGCCAAATCGGTTGGGAGGTACAAATACTGATGCAGTTCCTCATGGAAAATGAACTACGAAACAGATATTGGTTAGAAAATTTAATGTGTTTCTACAGGGCCTCTTGGCCTGGATTTTCATTATTTTTTCAATACCTGAAAACATGTATATAAGACATTAGCTAGATTAATAAAAACATCTAAGCAGGCCAGATGTTTAGCTATTAATGAGCCTACCTACACTGCATATGTACTGTTAAAGAGCTGGACCAGGAGACTATTGTCATCCGCTGCAGGTTTTGGCCTTGAAAACATAGATCCTATGGTTTCACCCCTGGATACAATGGTGATGAAGATTGCTTCAGAATCAATATAGAATGAGAAAGCAAACACATTCAGCTGCCTGAGGTGGGCACATAATGAACAACACAATAAAAATAATAATAATTAATGATCTTGGTACGGTGCTAAGTTCCTCCTTCTTACGTGAAAATTATTTGTTTAATCATGTGAACAGAAATAAAACTAGCACACCCATATCAAAAAAATATTTTCTAACTAACACTTAAAAAGTATTTAATTGACACTTTCTAATCCATAGTACAGTAGAGGTAACTGTCCTACCTAAGATGAACTCATCAGCTACTCCCAATAGAGTAAGTCTGTGAATATGACTAAATCTTCTGTTCTCTCCATTGCATTGGGTTCACGCTACACCTCGGGCTGTGCCCTCCCGGCACAGGAACATGCCATGACAAAACCACCCTTTTTGTTTGTAGGAAGGTTCCCTCTAGTATGGGTCTCTAGGATAAGGAATGGAGTAGCTACCTATTCCTTCTTCCTGGTACAGCTGAGCTCCCTCCATGACTAGTTGACTTGTGCAAGCAACGCAGGAGCAAATTATTTCACTTCTTATTTTTGTCCAGCTCTCAGTATTTCATTATGTATTTATTATTTTTACTGGCCGCAGAAAAAGTCAGGGAAGAATTCTGACTCTAGGGTGAGTTAGATCAAAACATTTTTGGGAACTCCTCCTACAGCACCTTCCTGAAGGCTGCCACCAGACCAAAACTCCAGCCCTTAACTTCAAAGTTAAGAGACTCCTACTAAACACAGAGTGGCAGTTCTTTACATTAAATGCAGGAAAACTCCTCCTTTTGGTGGCTTGCCATTTTATGTTCCCTACAGCTGTTGTGCTAGAGACACGGAATGTAATGCATTACAATGTCCAGGTATTAAACAGAAAGAGAAAATACTCCTTGTTTCAATATATAATAATAGTATCAGAGCCTCAAGAATACTGCTGTGAACACACATTCTGGTACTCATAAGAATGCTATTTTATTTGTCTAATTAAAAAAGAACTAACCTGAAAGTCAACAACTTGACCTGTTGTAACAAGTCCTCCTTCTCTTTATTATTAATCTAAATTATTTTGTAATTAAGATTTATGATATTTAAAACAATCTTTCATACAATTAATAAATTAATTAACAATTTGTCCTATTATCTCCCTTAGGCACTGAAAATAAATGTAGGAATGTGATTTTCAAATTCAAAACCAGGTCTTTATTGCTGAGGTCTGTCCTTTACAAATAGATTTACTATAATTTTGTGTGCACGCACACACACTATTGAAGGCAGTGGTATTACATTCTGCCACTAAACCACAAATGTAATTACAAGTTGGAATTTCTTGGCCCAATTTCAATATTAAACACATAGTTAACAATGCCTAAGGAAATGCTACTAACCCCCATTTGTCCCCCTGCCCCCAAGCCTAGAAAAACAAACTTTACACTAGTGATTCTGCATCATATCTCATGGGATTAGGCAGAGGAAACAGGACGAAAAAAAAAGAAAATACTACAGGAGTATCTAAATTACATTTTGAAAAGTTAGAAATATTAACCAGATTAACAGCAGTATCTGTATGCCTAACACATACAGGGACCAAATGACACGAAAATGTTATACTGGTTGGTATTTTATCTCCATGACCTTCTTTTTCAGTTAAGTGTTTAATACAGCAATAAAACTAAACACATCAAGTATCTTTCTATATCTTTCTATTGATAAATATGTTTCAAAAGCAGATCCTAAGAAGCCAACCCTTTCAAAAGCATGTGCCTCCTTCGAAAAATTCAAAGACAAGTAAAACCTCAACTAACATGTTTTTTTTCCAGAGTTTGATGATTGACCTCAAATTTCTTCCTGCGATGAGTTTAAATATGACTTAACAGCTGGGAATCAGACTTCAGCCAAAGACCAGTATTATTTTGCCAACAAGTTCTCCTGTGAAGGTATATTGAACTTTTACAGCTTTCATCGCAGCTACTAAGTAACAGTGAACATGATTTAGAAGAGGTGAGACTTAACTACAAATCAAAACCTGAACTACAAGTAAGCTGATGTACACCAAAATAACTCATATGAAACCCAAGAATAGTGGTTGGTCCCTTATTTTTCAAAATATTTATTTCAACTTTAGCTTCTGCCATGAAAAATGAATCAGCCTTCAAGTATATCTTAAGTTCTCTTTGCTATGTGAAGAAAAAAATGGTTGGATTCTGTATAAAAGCTTTTACTGAAGTTGGGAGGAGCAAAACTGTATTTTCATTCATCTTAAGTTCAAGATTGGCTATTTTTATTATTTTCTCTCATTATCAAAGGATACCTGAGATCACACCATGTAAAAAAACACTATGAACTAATATCTTATCTATACTTTCACTAACCGTTATGTGATGTTTTCTTTGTAAAAACTTTTAAAGTTCTTAAAATAAAAACAGATATTGTGAATCTAATTGAAAATGTGTTAAATTGGCAACTAAAATACAACGGTGCAAATAATATTTTTCATCTTTTTGGTAAAAGGGTGATGACTGGCAACTGGAGAATTCAAGTATTTTCTTATCCTACACAGAAAAGTAGTATTTCCTATAATTTTGATTGTGCACCATATTTATGCATTTGTATTCTATTCATTTAAAAATATGGTATTAAATGGGATAAAGAACAAATACTAAAAGCTATACAAATGCATTTCATTATTAAGATCAACATTTTGGTCAATATTATGGACTTTTAAAACTTGAGATTCCAGTGAAATAAAAATAGTGCAAATACTGCTTAAAAGTTTTTATACCTATTTTATATACACAGCAGTATCACATCATATTGCTGCCTTTACTTGATGAGCACATGATTTATTCTTAACTCTGAAATGCATCAGTCTTGCATTCTTTGAAATGTGCATTTTTATCTTATTGCAGAAATCAATGAAATTACAAAAAATACGTATGAATATACAAGGATATACATAATACTAAAAAAAAAAACCCTCCAATCTACACCACTCAAAATACTTTTTTGTTGTTGTTAATTTCAAGGCAAAACTCAGCTCCTAACTTATCTCTAACTAAAAAAATAAAAAATAAAAATGAATGGATGAAGACTAATAAGCTAATGGAAAGAATCAAAGTCACTTAAAGTCAAAAACAAAACTTCCATTTGTGGGAAGTATTACTTTTATAGGGAAACCAACATTTTTTCCTTTGAAGTTTACATCTTATGTACAGAAAACCTAATAGAACCACGTCTATCAAACTGCATATCCTTGGTATTTCACTGACCATTAGAAGAATAAAATCTAGGAGCAAATACACATCCTTGGAAAACAGTAAGATAGAAAAATATATTTTAAAAGCCCCAAACCTTTTATTATGTAAAGTGAGGTGCAGTTAAGCTTTATTTCTACTGGCTGTTATCTGATTTAGATCTCTTTCTTGATCTTCCAAGTGATCCTTCTCTGCACTGGCAAGTCTTTCTCTACTGAGTATTTGCTGCGACAGTGAGTTACAAACTAATACGGGCAGAATATTTGGACAAATAGATGGAAAATGGCCTTTATAAATATTTGAAAATATCATTTTCCCTATAAAATCATGAAAATTCTTTCACTAACACCAAATGTACATTAATATGGATCAGATAGGGAATTTCAAAAACTCGTCCATTTTTCTCTCCAAAGAAATGCACTCCTCTCATGGACTTTCCCTATTTATATGTCTCTCTGGTGACAATATGGACCTGCTTCACAAAGGCAGGTAATCTTTCTCCTCTAGCTAGGATGGGACCTGACAGGTAATCAGGCCTGTCCTGTCATCCTTTTTATAAAAGTAGATAAAACTCCATCTTAAAATCTATAAAGCCTTCTATCCCTCTGCCTATCAAAGGGCTACATTAAAACCTCATCAGTTACAAGCCAACAGACAACATTTTCTCAGTTATATTACGCAATAGTCCTTTCTGCCATTCACATTGAGAATAGGAAGTCATTCGAGAAACCACAATCTTCTACCCAAAAGTTTTATAATTTGCCTTATGGCAGACTTCTTTGTCCAATAGTCTGACTACTTCACCTGAGACTAGCACCATCTTGCTGTTTCATTTTGATAAAATTATGAATAATTACAGATATGCAGTCAGAGAGAAATCTGGATATTGAGAGAGTTATCATAAATAACACAGGCAGCGTAAGGAGAGCATTACTTTGCGCTTGCATTTCTTTGTTAAGTATTTCTGGGTGGTCGGTGATGACAAAAGTTAGGCAGCATTAACCTGCTAGTTTAGCTAAACCAAACATAATAAGTGTATGTGTAAGAGGGGGAAAAATGGGCATTCTGCTAGATCCTGAAGGATCAGCACCAGGTTTCCACTGAAGTGCTGAAGCCACATTATTTATGTAGCCCTTGAAATGGATCTCAGCTGCCCAACTTTCCAAAACCTGCCTGTGGTCTGTAGTCTGTAGCCTGACTCTTCTAACACATTAATCCAAAATGACTACCTTAAACCATGTCATCCCCTCCATGGCTAGTTCTAAAAGCATCATGTAAGGCTTATACTTATCATACACTGCCACTGAACATATCACTTGATAACAGCAAGACTATTTGCAGACTCTTGTAATGTGTTTTCAGTGTTCATTTTTAGAAAGAGCAGCAAAATTGCAGTAGTCATATTACAAATGTCATATGGTCAGGCCAGTCAAGCATACTGCAAACAAAGAAATCAGTAGAGACATTGTTCCTGAAATCTACTATTTCCAAACTGATGCTAAATTATTTGGAGGATAATATCTCTCTATGTTGGCATCTGCCTGAAGTTTTTATTCTATACTTACTTAAAGGTTTCCAAGTGCCATATGGCCATATGCTACTGAAAATATTTAGTGTTGATAAAGAGCAACTCTATCAGTCTTATAAACTTCTCTATAGAGGAAGACTGCAGAGAAAGCAAGTGGATTGCAATCAAGTCTTTCCATCAGTAGCCAGACAGTACCAAACACAGACTTTACAAACTGTATACACTAGCACATCTGAATCTACTTCACATCTTGAGTGAAGGAGCTCTGTGTGGAAACAAATTTGGCACTTAGTTTTCAAGGAGCAGCAGCAGAATTCAAGACTCGGTTCATTAGTACACAACAGGGATGTAAAAGCGAAGCTGTGCTGGTTGTAGATCCAAAACGGAGTGAGATACCAACCCGACAGTCGCAGTATCAAAGCTCTAACAAGAAAAAAACCAACAGTATGAGAACAGCAACCTACACAGACCAGGCTGTGACTGAGCAAAGCTCTCTGTAGGTAGGATGCCAAACCCCACTGCTGAAAAGATGACTGTACTTTTAGAATTAAAAAGGAAGGGAAGGAATTTGCTCTCTCTTGATAGTGTCTGCACTGAAAAGAGAAACAAAGGCACCTGTGAATTATCCTTTGGCAGCACTTCTCTGCTTCTGTGGTTGAAGATAGAGACTGCAACAGCTGCATTGCTAACTTGGATGTCTCAGTTTACTCCAAAAATCCCTCTGTGGGATGAACACCAACCTTTAACATACCTATCTAAACATCTGTGTGCTACATGCAGAGCTAAACCAATTATTCTCAGTCAACTCTGGCATGGGGAGGGGGACATGACCAAAAGAACCCAACAAGAACAAAAAAACCCTCACAAGTACTTGAAAACTTAGTTCTGAGTCTACAAACATTCATTCCACAAATCTGTGCGTTGACTCACTTTCTGCTACGCTTAGACCCAAACAAGAATCACTGTTTCTCAACAACGATGAAAAGCAGTGTCATCCAAAATCCTCCTTTACTCAAATACTACTTTTACAAAACATGCTATCCAACAGTTTTAGTGCACTGTGAGCTGTTCTGCATAATCAGATATAAACATCACCCACATGAACTTTTTTTTTTTGGTCAAATGCTATGCCTGAGTTTCAGCACTCAGAAATTCTCTGAAGTTAGGAAGTGAACAAAGGAGAGAATTCATTTACCTTAAAAAAGTAAAAGCAAATTCTTTCAGATAATAAAAGTCACATTTGATCCATTATCAAACTCACCCTGGTTTATATTAAAAATTTGAAGTACCAAGAAATATTCTAGGTAAGTGTGTATTCATGTGTGAGCAGTGATTAGCTAAGAATTTCAGACCAGCTAGTGGGGTGAAAGATGAGATCATCAACTTGAGTTCTTCAGCTCATTACCATCGCCACTATCCAAACCATTAAGTCACAACTGGAAATATATACCATTCATATTATAAAGGAGTTGCACTTGGGATTACTTGAAAATGACAGAAGACAGAAAAATAATGGATCTATGGACCATTTACTCACTGCTGAGTTATGAATATGGGACAAATTTTTTAAAAAATTATGCCATCACAATTCAAATATCTGAGCCACAAAAGAACCACATACAGAATTAACAAAATATTAAGGCTGAAGTGGGCAAAGGTAGCATGGAGCTGTTCAGAATCATTCAAAGCCCAGCAGTCTCACATGCTTTGGCTTCATTTAATGTCTTGATTTTTTTCATGAGTAATATTAACTTCTACATGATAGCCAACACCAAACAGATCATGCCATGGATTTTACAGGCACAGTCTCATTTTGCTTTTCTAATGAAATGTACAAGTAATTAACCATCAACATTGATATAGTGCAGAAATTACAAGTCCCTATTAACTAAACAAATATAAAATGTTCAATTAGTGTCTGAGACTTCAAATAACTGTGGAGATCTGCAAGCATTCCCTGAAAGACCAGCACTTCTCTTGTCAAGGCTTGTAAATACATTCATTCACACGTGCCCAGTGCACAAATACCCTCCTTGGAAGCATCCATGAGAAATTTGGCATCCTGTGCATTGCACAATGACCCCTGTTATGCAAAACGTAACTTTGGTTTTTGTCTTAAGTCTAGTCCTCATCTTTGCCCAGGTGACTCCTTTGGGCACTTCTTTTCCCTCAAAGTCCTACAAGCCAGAGAACACCTCTGCTACTCTTTTCTTTGTCAGGATGATCATACCATCCCACAATGGTGTCAACGCTTTTTCTTTCCCTATTCCTATGAAGACTTTTATAGATAATGGTGCAGTTCACATCCTCTTCCACTCAGGATACTTGAAGACTCTAAAGCTTTAACAGCTCTTGCTTTTTACTCCAAATACCGTGTTTATGGAGTTCATCACAGCAAATGTAGCACCATACAGTTTCTGTAGATCCTTTGCTTTCTTTCTGAGCGGACCTTTAATTCCCCATCATTTATGAAGTCTCAGCACAGTGCCTATCCCACTCCAGAAGCAGGTGAAGAAAGAAAGAAGAAATAAACCAAAACAGGAAGAAAAAAAAAAACACAACAAAACACCAGGACCTAATTTTTTATTTATTATTATTATTTTTTTTTTGCTTCTATGCTCACTGTGGAAGAGGTTAGGTGGATGATCCTCTGACTAGAATATCACCTTTTGGGGGTTGAGAACCAGTATGAAATTTAAGCATCAATGACAGAGGACACAGGAGAAATATGGGCAAAATGAAAGGTAACAGATCACAAGCATGAGATGACGTTCCCACAAGCTCTGCAGGAACTCACGTATGCATTGATGAGCTATTACTGCTCATGTTAATCTTGTTTAAACCCATCTCCATACCAGAAAAATGTGAGAGCGCAAACAATATCAATCTCTTAATAGGTCTCCCAGGGGGATCCATAGAACTACAAAACAATTAATTTGATGTACATATTGAGCAAATTGATAGGAACTGTTAGGAAGAATAGAATTCTTTAAACGCAGAGCTAGATACAACATGCTGGGGAGGAGTCAACATGGCATTTGTAGAATTGCCTCATAAATCTGTTAGCATTGCTAGCTAATCAATGTATGTGAGGACAAGCATGATCAATAAACTAGTCTGATCTCCAAACAAGCAAATAACTTGTTAACAGATGGGAAATAAAAGATGGCATTAAGCATTTGTTTTTTTCTTAATGAAAGCAGGTCGATATTGGTGTTCCACAGGAGTTTTGATGGGACACAGTTGAGTAAACGGGTTAGAAGAGGGGGAAGAATGACGTACAGAAGTCTGCTGCTGATACTAGGTTACTCATATCAATACAAAAAAAAAAAGCTGTAAGAGAATTATGAATAATCTCACATAAGAAGGGAATAAATAGTAAAAATTTAAAATAAAATTCAGTGTTGATGGGTATAAAGAACTGCATGGAATGGCGGTGAGGATGGGTGGGGAAGAAACCAACCCTAACCCTATAATATATAATACAGGTTCTGGATATGCTTTCACCACCACAGAGAGCAATCTGACACTTATAAGGGTCCTATTTATGAAAATGTCAGCTTACTTTCAATAGCAGTCAAATATCAAATACTGTTAAAAATCATCAAGATCACAGAACAACACAGAACATACCATGTCAGCATTTAAATGACAGGCACTGCACACTATGTTGTCTAGTTTGCATGCATCCCTCCAGTCTCAAAATAAGATGTAGCAGAACTAGGAAAGGCAGAGAGAACAGCAAGTATGATCAAAGGTATAAAATGGCTCCTGTACAAAGAACTAAACAGATATGGATATTTCCAACCTGGAAGACAAGCGACCAAGTTGGTATCAAAGCAATCTGTGATAAACAGAGCAGCGTTAACAGCAGTGGATAAAGAATCATTTGTCTCTTATAAGAACAAAGAAGCATCAAATGAAATTATCAGGTAGCAAGTTCAAAACAAAAGAAGGCACTTCTAACACATACATTGTTCTACTGTAGAACTCGCTGCACAGGATATTGTGGATGATAAAAGTGCACATGGATTTAAAAACAATCAGACAAACTAATGGAAGAAAAATCTATCAAGGGCTATTAAACCCAAGATACCATCTCTGTTTCAGGAAGTTTGTGAGATGCAGATTGCTGAAAGCTGGGAAAATATACTGGGAAAGCACTACTACGTGCTTGCCTTTTACAGTCTTCCCATGGCATCTGCTCCTGGTTGCTGGCAGAGACAGAATAGGTTACAACAACAGCAGCACAACGCTGTAGGAGTCAATCCAGAGAGCAAAACATACGCTAGTGAGGGCCCAATATCCATGTTTCGCTCAGATGGTGTCACTTTCAGCTGGAGCCAGTCTGATCCCACAGGCCAGATGGGTATTACCTATTTGAAAACATCTTTTGGTTTAGTGTCACCCAAAAAGAAGCCTGTTTGCATACTCGGAGGCCATTTTGCAACACACGGATGTCTGCAGGAGGCAGGGACAATGAGCCGACTTGCTTCTGAAACATGCTCCTGGCCTAAACCAAAATGCTCATGCAGATACATCTGTGCCCAACTGTTGGAGCACTTGCCTTGAGAACTTGATTGCTCTCCTGAATCACTGACCCTTCTAAATCCATCAGATGCACTTCTGAACATGAGGTGCCCCAATGGGTGACCGTGACCAAACTGAGCCTTGCTACAGGACTGGTCCTGCAGCATCCTCCCAGCTACATCCCACTCTACTTAATGCTCTCTTGGTACAATTAGGCCTTTAAGCATGAAGCTACCAACATTAGGAGGCTTTCTACTGCACATTTTAGGAAGCAGTTTTTCCAACTGTAGTTACTTTATCAAAGCAAAGAACCATTCACCTCACAAATATACATACATACTACTTTGTCATGGCTAATATACTGATACCAGCTTTTATCTGTCTATATGCTAAAAAAATAGAACTGGTACCTTTCTAGTAATAAAAAATGTGCAATTCTACTCATAATTTTGAAAATAAAGACATTCATGCTACCTTTCAAGAAGTCAAAGTATAGCCAACCAATATATAACTCCAAGTTGTGGATATTTAAGCAGTTCATATACTTGCAAAATGTTTTACATTAGAAACTTTATTGAAATTCTCTCATCACAGCAGCTCAATTCCCACAAAGTAGTTAAACATAGTATTACACTGCAAATTTTCTTCATGGCAAACACTACTTCTATGACAATATACTGTCTTTAATATAAAGGTACCTTTTAAGTAAGATGACAAGCTGATTTTGCAGTTTACAGACAGGTCTGATATCTACCCAAAGCATATTATCCTGGAACAAACAATACATTTAAAACAAACAAAAACACAAAAAAATCACCCCTAAAACCCTCAAAATGCATCTGATTCTGACTTCTTTTATTTAATTTTCCATTTGTCTAATCATGTGATGTGGAAAACCTCAACTGCATATTAAATGGAAAGTCTTTACACATATAAAAAGCCTTTTGATTTACCTTGAATTCATCATTCTACCAGCTTAATCTTTCATGTAAGTCTTTTCCAAAGCAGACTACCACTTCCTTAAACAAAAGGTTGTGTGTTCGTTTTTGAAATACAATGACACTTTTGACCTTGACACAGAATATACAATTGATAGCAAAAGTCACTGCAGCAACTTCCAACAGATTAACATGACAGAGCTGAATCTTTGTGTTACCTGCCACCTAATCAAAAAGAAAGGTTCCCATCCCCAAAAGCTTTGTGCCCGGTGCTTATAATGAACTACTATGAAGTTCTGCATAACAGGTCCCAAGGGCATGAAAGCTATTTTTTCTGCAGCAGTAACTAACAATAAAGGACCAGAATCTTCCCTTCAGAAAGCCAAATAACAACTGTTAATGTACTTCAAAGATCTGTAAATACATATCAGACTTGTTACATTTAAACTGGATCTGAGAAAGAGAGAGAAATACTTTTTTTTTTTTCTCTCTCATCTTGGTCTGTCTCATACAGACTAAAATAAAATCAGTTGCCCTGTGGAAAAGCCTTGTAAAGAACACTCAAATTCTATTTATTTATCCATTTTTCATCACGCTAGAGCAACAGAAGATAGGGTAATTTTGTCACAGTGCCAGATGGTAAAAGAACTGTAACAATCACCATTCTTCAACCCCAGGGACCATATTTACTGTACTGTAGATGAAGCAATACCTACCAATTCACAACATTATTTGACCTTTTGATTACTGCAATTAAAGAACATTATATTCCATCAATGATCATCCATAACCAAAAGTTGCATGCACAGTCTTCCTAAACTATGCACGAGGAGAATGAAAACTTTAGAGTAAGATCCCCCAAGTTTATTGTGTTAAATATAAATGTTTTTATCTTTGCCAGTAGAAAAATGCTGAGAATAGATCTTAAATCCTTCCTGTGTCTGGCAATATAGTCCATCTTAACAGTACACCCTTCCACTTAGGGTCGACATTTTATCCAATAGCTAATGCATGTCAAATATATGAATGCTCTTTGGAATAGGAACCGGAACGCATGAGTCACCTTCCTCATCGCGTGGCTAGAGCAAGCCTCTGTCTCTGCCTGAGATAAATGAAGATTTACTGGGTCAAAAGGAATTATTTTCAGCAAGGTGGCATGTACACTTGCTCTGGGATTGACTCTAGCCCCTGAACACTCAGCTGTGAAAAGATGATTGAATGCTCTAAAGCAAAGGCAGTAACTGGACCTCGGACCCCAAATACTATGCAACAATTCTTACTGTAGCATAGGTATGTTATCCCCCTTTTTTCAGTGATTTTTCTAAAGGAAGTAGCAACCTCAACAAATATGTTTATATGAAATCCAATCCAATGGATATGATGACTGAGCAATTCACAGAACAAAAAAACAACTCAGCAGTCAAAGAGGGACCAGTGTTGTTTGTTGAACACAACAACAAAAAAACAGAAACTAAAACACTTCTAGGTATTGTCATCTGGAATTTGGCAGAAGACTAACCTGCCAGTTCAGATCTCATTTTTATACCGCTGCTCCAAAGTCCTAACCACATCCCACCTTAAAATCTGATTTTGTTAACATGCTTTCATACTAGGTTTGGATCTTTTTCCCTGCAGAGCTTTGTCTAGGACATGAAGGATTGTAGATGTTCTCTGCTATTCATCATGAGCACACCTGATCTGAAGGTGGCTCAAGTACAACAGATATGTGTTCCATGCATGTACTCAAACAGTATTAGTGTGCTACAGAGCCACACCTGTAATAAACATAATAATTAACTGACATCCCTGTCACATAAGTGTCACAAAGCAAACTTCACATCGAAGAAAAGAGCATTTAAATTCTTTACAGATTTCAAGCTGTTGCATGCATACACGCTACTCCTTCATGTAGGGAAAGAATTTGTTAACTGGTTTGCAGCATACGCCAACTTTGATGGATTTCTTTTGTCAATATATCTGGCAACATTTTTTTAAATAGATTTTGCGATTATCCTCCAGAAGTTGAGATGTTACTTTGCACCAAGTACACCAAAGCATCTTTTATGAACATTACCACAAACAGAACACTTCTATTTCTGTGTAAAAGTCAGAAAAGATTTCATGACCATATGATTTAAAGAAAGGTAATTAACTGTATTCGATGCCCATTGCCAAATTGGATGTTACTCAATTATGGCATGATTCAAATACTAGCAGGTCCCACCACCCAGAATTAAGAAAATGGCACTGTAGGTAGAGAAAGCAGATTTCCCCCAGATAGCTTTAATACTTCAAGATGAATTTACTCAACCCAAAACAAATTCTTCATAGCCATGGAAGGATTTGCTGAGACACAGGGTCACAGGAGGCTAATGGCACTGCAGCACACCTACTAAATCTTCTCTCACATGCTTAATGCAATAAAGAAAATCCCTTAGCGGCAGATACCACTGCAGGTGCGGCAGTGGAGGTGAGGAAGAGAGGAAGGTGAGGGTGCAGTAGAGGGCCGTGAGCTGCTGTCTGCCTAGGGTAGCACCCAGCTCTGAGAAGGGAGCAAAGAGCTGGCCAGGACTGTGGTTGGTCTGAGCCCTGTTACAAAGGAGAAAATGAGATGCGACCTGGCAAAGGAAGTGAAAGAGTGAATACAATGTGGCCTCACCAGGGGGATAAAAACAGAGAGCAGCTTATGCCCTGACCTGTTGAGAGAGAGAAAGAGAGCAGATCAGTGGGACATTCCCCTTGTGGGCTAAGGAGATGGGGAACAAGGGTGGAAGATCTGCTGGTGAGGACAAACGCAGACTTACTGAAGGGAAGGAGGAAGACGCTCTTTTTTTCCACTCCTCCTCCAACTTACTTACTTGGTTTTACTTGGACAAATCAGAAATAACCCTTGTTAGGATGAGAGAAAGAATGAGACGCCAGCAGTATTTTTTCTTTTCAGAAGGGGCAGACACTTAAATGGCCTGTCTTGCTACTGATTTTGGACATGAGCCATCACTGGGGATTTTACCAGTAATTCTCACTGACATTAATTCACAGACTGTCTCCCTGATCAGAAAAGGTCCTGCTCTGGCCTGACCCATAAGGAGGAACCTCGGGTGGAGGGTTCATCTGACTCATGATAATTGTCTTACTGGTGTATCAGATAAAAGGCAGCATATGAGGCATCGGGTCTACAGCCAGACACAGAACCTGCAAGCTCCTGGCACACACTGCAACAGCCAAGGAAAATTGTTACTGTAAGGACTGACGATGTCAGTAAGAAGCAAGTGATAAAGCTGTCTTCTGCTTATTCCAAATATAAATTTAAAGCAGCTCAAAAATCTAGCTTTTCAGATCCACATGAGAAATACCTGAAAGTGGTAAGAGTCACTCTGCAGTCCTAACACTGTTCTTCGTTAAGCAAGTCACTGTAATATTTATATCAAGCACTTATTCCTGTATTTAAAATGTATACTGACATCTGCTAGCTATTCAAGATAATCTGCTCACGGTATCAAAGAAAATATATTAGCAGCGTACTCTAAAGTCACATGGCCGCATTATAACTCAAACTCTGTAGAGATATTTCTTAATTTTCCCCTAATGTGGGTGCTCAACAGGGATGAAAGTAATGTCACTTCCACTTAAAATAAACTACCACATTTACCAAAAACAAAGTCAGACTGTAAAGCACGACTGAAAACGAAATCATCAGCTACTTATTTTTCCTTCTAATGTCAGAGGTGCTTAAAGAATGAATTTTAGTTTTCATGCGACATGCTCCACTGAAACGGCAGCAAAACTGAAACTGTATTCAAGATAATTATGCATCTCATCCAGCAACCTTAAAATGGTAACAAGTTAGTGATAGCTTTACTTGTCATTTTTTCAATAAATCTTCCTTACATATCTTGAATGATTTAGTTTCAAGATAAACGAAAAGTTAGAATGAGGGAAATTTCTGATGGCTATCACTGAGACGGGGGTTATTTCCTGATCCACGCTTTTGCAGGAGAGCTTTTTACATATTGTGCTTACAAATATTACTTTATTCTTTGGATCATCTCTTAAATTTAATTATCTTAAAATAGTTAATTTCATTAATTTTTGTTCCAAGATACCTGTACAAATATAAAAAAAATGTGCCATTCCTTTCATATTTGAAAAGAATTTACTCCAGAAATCAAGACTTGTCCTGCAAGTCTGAAAAAAAAAAATCTAACTAAAGGAAGGAAGGAACTAAAAGGAAGGAAACTTGTAAACTACTAAGTTTCGTGCATAAATATTTTCTGTGTCCCTCGTTTGGGCATTGCAGATTGGAAATTAAGCCTCAGAAATGCTCTGCTTCTAGGAGAACATACTCCAAACTCTCAAGTTAATGCAGTTTTTCAATTTTTCTTTTACATGAATCATTAATGTGAATACTTATACTGAACCCATTAAGTACCACTGCATTGTCTCACAAACATTCATGCATTTATCTTTACCATACTGCCATCTTTTAAGGAACAGGATTATCTTCATTTTACGAATGAAGAACTCAGGAAAAAAAAATAGCGATGACTTGACCAAGTTATTTCAAGAAATCTGGCAAATCAAGAAACTAAGTCCAGATTTCTTCTGTCACAGTCCACTGCTTTAAAAAACAAAAATATTCCTTTTAATTTCCAGAAACCTTAACTTTCAATTAACCATAAACTATAGAAGGTAAGAAACACAAATCCATGTTTTTCTTCGACAAAAGCTCGAATAGAGCTGTGCATACGTGACCTATATGGTATGCTCTAAGCTTCACCATGTCAGAAACAGATATACATTGATATAATAAATGTTTAATGTATTTTAAGATAGATAGACAGACCTCTGAATTAACCAGGATACATTTTGGGATTTAGAACATTTTGTTGCAGGCTGATCTTTCACATTAAATTAGTATTTAACAGCAACAGGAATTTTTAAATTTAATTTGACCTCCCATATCATTCATGTAGAAATGCATTTCTCTCCACATAAGTCATTAAAATGTGCACAATCTAAATATCACCATAATTACTTATCTTCTGCAAGGATAATTTTGCCAATAATTTAGCAATGCAATTGTCAGAAAAGCAATAATGCGGATTCTCTTTCTAGCATGAAAGCAAAACAGCTTTAAAGGCATGCCTTGTGTTTGAAAAGCAGCAGAAGGAACTCCACACCCCTCTCTACCACTTTTATATATAACAGCAAAACAAAAAACTCAGCAGCTATTTCAGGAAGCTCAGTTGTACGAATAAGAAAATACTTACAAGCCGAGGCTGGGGTACGCTTTACAAAAAAAGTATTTTCTAGAGACAAAGTACTCATTATTAACGCAAGTTTGGAAGAAATCATGAGGAAGTACATCTATGGATCAAATCAGCAGCAGCCCTGCAGATTATTTTAAACTACACATGATGGATGCATTCTGCTCTGTCCTCATTTCAAACTCTGCACAGACTTTTCACTGCTATAATCTATTCCAGATGAAGCAACTGATATTTCTAGTTTCACCAAAAAGAAATGGAAAAAGGAGGCAAAAGAAAAACAAGCTGATAACTCTTTGTAATTCAACGACTAATCAATATGAAACCTTCATTCAACATTTAACTTTCTCTTATTTACTGAACTCCTCAATACAGAAGGGAAAGTAAATAAAAGGAAGAACAGCGATTCTTGATTTCTTGCCAGTTTACAGTATTAAAAAAAGAATCTGCGCCACGGATTGGCAGACGGCCATATTTACAGTAAGCTATCTACTGTTTCACCCGGCAGGAAGGACAAAGGATTCAGTGTGGGGCTGCTGCTTTTCTCTGTGTCAAGCGTACCCTTCAAAATAGAGCACAGGAATATTAAACTGCGTGCAATTAAGACTGTATTTCTCATGGTCTTTCCTTCTTTTAGTGGATGTTTTTAAAAGCCCTTGAGCATGTTCAGAAAGAAAGCAAAGAAAGGAAATGGACGTGTTGGAGTCACAGTGTTAACATTTTAACTTATTAAATCAAGTTGCTCCAGCAGAAATATAAGGTACTAGGTCAAGTACTTCAGTTCATATTTACCCATGACACGAGTGCATATACTCTATTGTTTCATGCTCAAGAAGCTGTAGGGATGCCAGCAACCACTTACACAGGAGGGTTTCAAGAGGAGCTCAGGGATCCATGTCTTCTGGGGGCTCACTTCTAAGGTTTACTAGTATATGAAGGCAGTCACTTGCCAGCAAGTTACAATCAGGAAATCTGAAATCTGTATAGACTTCTAAGGGTAAGTTTCAGTGCATTTTCACATTCTACCCTACAGACATGGAAAATTCCCACACCTTCATCGCTCGAAAGCATCTGACCCAGTGGCAGGAGGCAGGAAGGATGGAGGAGCAGGAGGGAAGGGGGGGAATTAAGGGCTAGGGAGAAAAGGAAGGACAGGGTAAAACAAAGCAAGGAGAGGGAATTAGAATAGGCTAGGGTTAACAGAGAGCCAAAAGGAAGTGAATGAAAGCATGAAAGAAGAGGAAACAAGTTGTTAAAGGACAAAGAAAATTGCACGCATGTTTAAATACAGTGAATATGGAGGCGAGTCAGGGATCAACGATTGTAAGTACAGCCTGAGCAACCCTTCTGTAATTAAAACAAAAATAACAGGAACAGCAAGCCACCTACATGAAGTGAACATTCAGGTAATGTGCCTTCCTTTTATTACGTGGCCTTGCAACCTACTCTCAGTTTCTGACCACTTCTACCCTCCTCACTTTATGTTGGAAACATTCCATTATCCCCAGAAGCTTCAGGACATCTTCCAAAAAAATTTCTTCTTTCAGAAAAGGGTTCTCTTCTTTATCCAAACTGAAGTAATCTTTGACTTCTCATACTCCACACCCAGCTTCCAAAAATTAAACACTTAATTTAGTTCTATATTTGACAGTATTCAATCAGTTAAACTTTGATATCTTGTAGTCTCTCAACTCTAAAACTGTATTTTCAACGTATACAGAAGAAAACGGGGGCATTTGTAGCTTTCGAATAAACAGGCAGCTTTCCTTCCAGTCCTGGAAGGGCTTGAAACAGGCATTTTCAAGTTCTTGCCATTCTTTTTATTTTTTTACCCAGGTAAAATTGCCCAGAAATCAGAAACTACTGCAAATCAGAAACAGCCTCGTTTAAATGACCTTCACATCTTAATAAACTTCTCATGTTGGATCCCAATCTTGAGTGAAGCCAGTGAAGATTGTACTTAGATGTACAGTTTGCCTATACTAGGCTCAGGCGAGATACTAAGATCACTGTTTGAAATGCATCTTGCTTTACAAAGTATTTTATTTTGGCAAATCTAGCATATAGGATAAGCATGCTTCCTTTTCACACCAAAAATTTAAGAAACTAACAGCAAAAATGCTTTAATACAGAGCATAAATTCTGAATATCATACGACCGATTCCCTCCCAGACCGCACAGGCAGACAACAACAACACAAATATTCCAGAACAAACAACCCCTAACATGGATAAAGGAGCCCGAGCAATGCTTTCCCCGGCTGGGATTTCTGAACCGACAACCGGACCCATCGTCTCCCCAGAGACCTGGCCGCCACGCATCTTCCAGGTGCGGGTGCACGCAGGCTGCTCATGTGATTCCACCCCTAACCCGGAGCTCAGCCCAGGGTGGTTTCAGCAAAACCACTTCCCCGTCTCCATGTCTGCATTCACAGAATTGGAAAAAAACAGGAAGACCTCCTTCCTGGAAGTAGCATGTAAACAAAACATTTGGGGTATGTTTTTCAGGAGTCCCATACTGATTTGGAAGCACAACTTCCTTGCAGAGAAGGTCAGTTTTTACCTTTCAAATCTTCATCTATGCCACAGCCCACAGCACAAATTTTGATGCATTTACATACTCTTTTTATCCTTGGAGAGTTCAGGAAAGTAACTGGCATTAAAGATTTTCTGCATTTTCAAAAATTCTTCTATTCTATAATAACTTTATTGACAACATGACAATATTTTTATGTATGCAAAATTTTAGTTTAAAAGTAGTAAAATTGCTTGATGTTTTCCTAATGTCCGACAAATGTTTTAACTTCAGGTACAAAATGCAGCAAGCCCTAGTGAGTCTCATAACAAGACACCTGAGGAAAAAAAAAAAAGTCCGTTTTCAACATATGCATGAAAGAGTTGAAGCAGTCACCAATTTTTAAGCTTCATGGAAACGTTCTTGTATTTTATTTTTAAATGAGATAAGGGAGAGTAGGAGAGAAAGAGAAGTCAATAAAAAAAGTTATACCTTTAAGTTTAATACTCCCTACTTATAAACAGACTCTAAACATAAACGAAAGCTTTGATTAAAAGTTTTCTTTTTTTTTTTTAAGGAATAATAATAAAAAAAGAAAAAACGACCACATGCTTACATAAAGCTGAAAATTTGCAAAAACTAGCTCCAATTCTGCAAAACCCCTAAACACCCACCAACTTCAAGGAATGCAGACTTACAGCCACCATTTGCAAAAATGCATTAACTTCAGCATTGGAAATATTTATCTTTCCTAATCTGATTCCCCTCCCTGACAATTATAAAGCAATTATATGAGATAAGAACATATTTCTAGGCACCATTTTTACATATTTTGATTACTGTATCCAATTACAAATTTCCTTTGCTGCTTAAATCAAAAATAAAATAAATCTTGCTTATACTTTTTTTTTTTAATTACTCTGACACAGTGCTTGTCTCCAACAAAGAAGAAAGGAATTCACTAGAGCTCTGATCCAAAACATAGTAGAAATTAACAGCCGACTTCCAGTTAACTTCAGTGCGCTTCGGAAAACTGTCAGAAAACTGCCCTGCGTAGCCTCACGAACTGTACGTTAATTCATGCACGGTATCAGGGTGGGGTCTTTGTTTGTTTGTTGTTTGATTTTTAAACTCTTGCTGCTCTTTTCAAGGTTGGGATTCTTTAAAGTGCCATCGGCTATAACAGCACACTATTGTTTATACAAAAAAATAACCTACACAATAAATACTTCATCTTGCCAGCCTGCAATTTTCATTATCCCCCAACAGATTAAGCACCTCTCTTTTTGCCTGAGCCTTTTGCCAATTAAATGGAAGCGAACTGTTACTTTAATGGACAAAACACCAGAATATTTTTGTTCTGTCAAATTTCAAGTAATCAGTGTCCTCTATGAAAGCAAACTTTGTTTCTTAAGCTTTCTATCTATACTATATCTGAAACATGAAATATTTTGTGTTCAATTGTTTGCAAAACTTGTTTAAAAATAAAAAAGTTGTTCCAATCTGGTAATCTTTGTCCGTAGGATTCCAAGAAGGAATGCTAGAGTTTATTTAAAATATAGTAGTTGGAAACTTTAAATAATGAAGCAACTTTCACATTATTATACAGTACAATAATGTATATTTTGCTATAGTAGAGTAGTTGTAGTATTCTACTATATATATCATTATTAACCAAGGAGAAGTTTTTTAGAACATTGACTCTTTTCCTACATCACTAATTATTACTGTTCATAAGATAATTTTTGAAATGCCATTCATTCCATCCTAGGCAATGAATTGCTATAAGTAAAAGTTTCCAAATTTTCAGTTGAATATACTCGTTAGGTTCTCTAGATAATTTGTTCTATGAAGTACATGAATATGCTGCACGGTGCCAGCAGCAACTACTTTTAAGGTATTTCTGTTATTTAAAAACTCATTTAAAATCAGCAAGTAAGCAATCAATGTTTTAAGGCACTAGCTGATTAATACCCTAACTCACCCACGTCTTTTTGTCATTAAAACCATAGACTGAGATGGCGTGTCCCTCCAAAACTGAGGTGAAGCTCTCGCAGTCCTGAGGGGCTGGATCAGCACGCGCACCAACCAGCTGTGACCACGGAGGCAGAGCAGGACACGACCACGCTCCCTCACCAGGCAAGGTGGCTCCGTGAGCAGTCACCCTGCACGCTTCCCTGCTCTCACCTGAACCCCGCTCCCTACCAGCATCCACGTGCAGAACTAGAAAATGGGGGGGGGGGGGGGGGGGGGGAAGGAAAGAAGAAAAAAAAAGCAGCAGTAGAAGCATCAACTTCCAGCAAAATTTCCACAGCTTGGAGAGGAAGGATACCAAGCACACAGGCCAGACACTCAGCTCTACTGCTATGAAAAAAAGAGTTCATAGAAGATTTTTTGTAGCCATTTATTGTCAATAACTGCTGCTTCTCCTCACTTTCTCACCAGTCCTTTCCATAGGAGTATCTTCCTGGGCCTGACACCACTCCCCACAGCTGCACAGCTCACATGGGCTGCACAGCTCCTCTGGGCCAGCAGCCATAGGCTGCATTTTTCTGGAAAGGCCCCTAAGAAAATACTGACCCAAACCATATTCCTCACTGACTGCCTCTGGCACAAAAAGCAAAACATGCTGGAAACACGTTGCTGATCGAGCAGAGCGTACTCTTGTCCCGAGGATGGGGTGAGGCACCATGGCAACTGCCACCCACCACAGACACCAAAGCCAGCCGGGCATGGGGTTTGGGGGTGCCCACCAGGGGATGTGGGTGAGGAACTGTGGCACACGGGGATGCCGTGGGATGCCAATCGGGGTAGCACCACAAAGCCAGCAGGCATCATTTCCAGCATGCATGGCGAGGAAGGAAGGAGCAATTTCTGACAATGGCAGGTTTTGTGCTCTCTCTCTGCTGGGCTGGCTCCTCCTGGGGCATGTGGACGTTCTAACCAATGCCACCATAGGCAGGGAGAACATTGCTCCTCTGCACCCCTCTTCCTTCTCTTCCTGCCACACCGGTGGGGATGCTCAGGGACCTTGCAGCCGAGTATGGGACAAGGACCTGCCCGCTGCCCGGTAAAGGAGGTCAGCCGAGGTAGGGATGAGCCTAACTGATTAAAAAAAATAAGCTATCCAGTGTCACAGGGCTCTCTCAAGCACCCCTGCTGCCAACAGAGATGTATTTCATCTTGGCCCCAAGCCAGCCTTCAGACATCCCGTTTCAGTTCCTGATACTTCGGGCATTTGCTCTCCCTGCACCCACTTTACAGATACAAGCACAGGCAGGAAAATAAAAAAATAAAAAAGAGAAATTAAAAAAAAGAAAAACAATCACCTTGTGAACACCCAAGGCTCAAAATAAGGGGAATGCAAGAGACTGAGAATCAGCAACTTTGTGAAGAATTTGCTCTGCAGGCTACTCATATGCTGAAGAAATTCAAGCACATACGATGCATTCCAGAGAGGCAGCGGCTTCTTCCCTTGTCACACTGCATTTTGTCTGTGATTTATTAGAAGTCACTATTGGATTACACAAACAGGGAACAAACACATGTAACTCTATATACTGAAAAAAATCCTAAGTGCTACAGTACATAGATATACACACACAGACATTGGGTATCTATGTATACATATGTCTGCATGTATATAAGTAAACACTAGGATAGTTAATTTCATTTTATAAACAAATAATAAATTGTTTGCAAAAAAATGATAAAAGGGGATTATCCCTTTTATCCATCCTCTCAAACAGATTTCTATCCTCTTGTTAGACTGCAGCCACAAATTAAGCTGATTTATCACTAAGAGCAGGAGGGGGACAGAAATCGAAGAGTAGGCAGTAGGGAGCTGAACCAAGCTCAGAAGACAAATATAAGGGATAACCACCCTACAATGCCACAGGCAAAGAAGATACTGTGTAACAGCTCCAGTCAATACACAATTGGTGAATTTCTTCATTTTATATGAATACTATAACAGAAATTAATTGTAGTATGCTAAATCACGGTTTTGATTTTGCAATGCTTTTTGCAGCATTTGAGAAATAAATGCAAGCAGAGTAGAGAATGTCAACAGTATAACTGAAGAATTTCACATGTAAAGGGGATTATTTTACATGTCAATAGGGCATTTTTACAGCTGTTGACTATTTTCTCAAGGTGTTTCATCTCAGGTGTCATTTATGGTGTTTTGGGTCTTTTTTTTTTTTTTTTTAAGTGTTTTTTAATTTTACCTCCAAATAAATTCAACAGTCACATGGATTTTCATTGCTATAAAGTGCACTTCAAGTTAAGCAAGACGTAAAGGCATACAAGTTCTCTATCACATACAAATCTATAATAAATTATTATCTTTATGCTTCTGGATTTTTGCAATAGTGTGTTTCCTGCAAGTAATAAAGTAAAATATCTGCCAGTGTTTTCGAATTCACTGTTCTAGTACAAGTTGATTAACAGTGCTTCCTCTTAAGGAGTTAATACTATTTTTAATGCAATGATAGCTTTGATAATAATTATCATTGCTTCTAATCTACTGTTTTGCAGGGTGTATAACATGGTTAGACAACTCTTAATTTTGCCTGTGCTCTGAGACCGCATTCCTGATAATTCCTTTGGTTCATCATCATTATGGATGCTGCGCCATGCAGTATCCTTTCTTTGTCAACATAAGAATGTCTCCACAATATGTTATTCAAAACACTTGATTAATTTGGGTTCAAAGTCACGAGTTTATTTAAAGTCAGCATTTGGCTTCTTTTGAGGTGAATGTTCCAAAAAGAACATTTTCTGATGGACTCGCACATCCTTGTTTGAGCGTAACAATACACGTCATATTTAGATCATGACCACAACCCTGCTGAAGACAAAAAAAAAAACAGCAATAACAAAAGCTTGGATGGTATGACAAGTAATGTATACAAAGAGCAATGTAAGTCTTTACAGGGAGCTTATTACTTCCCAGTTCTTCCCCTTGTCCTCAGCTGCAGCCACTCGCTGTAACAGAAATGCATGATAGCAGACGGATGGTCTGCTGAACTCCCTGCAGCCCCCTGGGAGGTGGGACACCTTGAAAGGAGCTGGGAACCTGCATGGCCTCCACTACATGCAACATATTTCTGTGACTAAATGGCCTACCTTTCTCAAAAAAAATACAGCATATTGGTATCATTGCAAGCATTAATCCCTCCTTTGTCAGAGACCTCTGTAACAAACCGGGCTCATTTTGATCAGCATTGCCTCCTCTTCTAATATTATCAATAATTTTGATGGTCCAAAGGATTCTAGTCTTCCTCCTGACCATAAAGAAGCTATATGTGTGTATATACATATATTACCTGTGGTAAACATAAATGGGAAATCACTAAACTGGATGTAACTAAACAAAACAATTTACATGTTCAAATCAACTTCCTTTACTTGTGTACATATCTGAGCATTGGAAAACTCCAGCTTTGTTTCCCACCTGTGCCCCATGTCCCCTACATCCACCAAAACCCTTTGCACCAAAAAGATGTGAAAAGGGGCAGACGCTACTTCAAACTTTGGGCAAGTGGAGAGGCCCCCCACTGCCAGGGGAATCACCAGCCAAGTTTATGTGCTTCAATTCTCCATGTTCACACTGCTCAATATATATTTGTGGGTGCCACAGCTACACCAATGGACCGCACCAGGCCCCCCTGGAAAAAAAAACACTATCACAGCTGCATTACTCCCTCAGCTACCTCGCAGGCTTTCATTAACTCATTATCTTTGGAATAATAATGCTAAAATATGTTTGATGGTTACCATCACAAGGCTTCTGTTTCCACTTACATTAATTGGAATAGTCTCCTGAAATAATATTTGGGGGAAAATGTTACAACTTTATTGACTTGGGAACACGGAGCTCCCTACAGAACACGGGGCTTACTCATGAGCATGAATGACAGACTTGATGCTGGTATCTCTTCACAAGGAGACAGAAAATGACATGCTGGATTTTCAATCATTAGAGCAGAGGAAGAATATTTTTAAGTGAAAATTATTGGGTCTACAGATTAGCAAAGGCCAAATGAATGTAATTCACAGCAATTATTATTATTATTTTTTGATCTATAGGATGCCGCAGATTTAGAAAACCCAAATCATTTCCACAAAACAGAGCTGTTCATGAGGCTCATTAAGGGCACATCAGAATAAAAGAAATCAGGATTAGCTGGGAGAGTCCACTCCGCTCCCTGCCAGGGCTCTTCCTGATGTGCAACAGCCCAAACATGAGTGCGTGCCCAGGGAAGGACCCCAGCACCAACCACGCCGGGAGACGGCAGGGTATTTTCTGCAGTTGCCTCTCAGTCTTGCAGCCATCTCTCTCCCCCCGTCACAGCAGTGCTAGCTGCCGGTGCTGGTCACCCTTATCTATCCATCTGAGTACACGCTCTGCTCACGGCCCTTCCTCTACTCCTTCCACCCTTTCCTTAGGAACCAGCCAGCCAGACCTGGGAGTCGTTTTTGCAGACTGCTGGCAGAGAGGTGCGCTGCATGCTGAAGCTCTCTGCCGCCCTGCATCCACGCATCTGCAGGCTTTTTGCTTTACATTATAAGCGGTGCAAGGTAAATTTTATCCTAAGAATTATTTATCGACTTCCTGCAAGTGACTGCCTACAGCACAGATTAACACAAGACAATAGCTCTGCTCATCTTCCGTCAGCAGCAACGTGAGCAATAAACACTTATATCAGCAAACGTTTGAACAAACAACTGATCCCAGTTTGTTCTGAGCATCTTAGACTCAACAAATAATAATGGCAAGTGAGCTCAAAGAAAAGAAGTAATACACTGGCTTGCTTCTCTGCACCACCATTCACCTCTGAGTAGGCATATCTTCTGTCTGAAAAAAAGATGAATAATAAAACATCTACCTGGAGAAAATTTACTCTAAGACTTGTAAACTCAAATCCTGACAGTATTTGGTATTTGCCCAACACATATTTTTAGTGCCTACCTATGCAAACACTAAAATAGTAAAACAGAGTTACAGTATAAAACCAGCAAAATTTAGTAACACTTAATTCCTTGAATACAGGCCCCAGAGCCTCAGACACCACAGAGGTTCATCTCGGCACGGGAAAGCCTGCAGGCTCCCATGTAGATGCTTTCATGAATCATGCAAACGCGAAAAGCCGTTGTTTGTTCTTAGTATAAACAAATATTATTAGGAGCCAAAAAAATCATACCAAGACTTTACAGTAATACTTTTTTTTATTACAATGCAAAACCTGCCACAAAAATTTCACAGCAAAAACTGCTGACATCTGCTACTGTACTACCTACAGCCACTGTCCTGCAAGATTACAGTAGAATTGCTCTTTTAAGATATGATCTGAAAAATCACTAAATATGGAGAACAAATTCCTAAGAAAACAAACTCTTACCACATCAGCATTCTATAATATTAGGAAACTATTTGCATCATGCGGCTTGTGCTAAAATACTTAATGATCTCATCCTTACCATAACAAATTATCTGCCAGAAAAAGACCTTGAAGGTCAACACTGGCAACAATTAAAAAGTAATGAAAAACATTCATCCCTTAGGCAGAGTTACAATTTCTAAGTTTGAAGCAATGTGCTGTATATTTTATTAGCTATCACTTGTTTAATTATTCATTGGAGCTCCTCTTATGCTCCATAGAGCAACCTCACATTGTTAAGATTTCCATTTGAATGCTATTACCAATTCAAGGACAAATCTCGTCTAAACTTTGGCTTTTGTTTGT
This sequence comes from Anser cygnoides, assembly GCF_040182565.1. NCBI lineage: Eukaryota > Metazoa > Chordata > Aves > Anseriformes > Anatidae > Anser > Anser cygnoides. The sequence continues at coordinate 45,745,158 of NC_089876.1, forward strand.
GTTTTCCAAAACATAAATTATGTTCACAAACTAATGGCTCTGTCATACTTTTCATTTTCAATTCTGTTCACACAACCTCCAGCCTGGGACCCTCCACACCATCTCTCTACCGAAGGTATTCCAAGTGTCCACATTCATCTGCTCCAGCATTCACACAAACACACACAAGTTTTCAACCAACTGCATCTCTTTCTTGGCCAGCCAGAGTAATTTTTATTCCTGTCTCATTTGCAGTAGCAGCTCACTCTAGCTCAGTATTTTCTTAAAGAAACTCAGTGAGTTCAAACAAGGTGATAGCGCCATAAAATAACTTCTATGCTGTAACTGTCATTTAAGTACGCTTCCTGAATCGCTAGCAAATAAATAAAATTGTTCTTGGGGTTTAATGGAGAAATACAGAGCCGTAAGGACAGGACAAGCTTAGATTGGTATTATCCACAGTTCTTATTTTTTTCTTCTGTGGGATCATAGACATTTATGTCCTGCTGTGGACTTGCAAAAACCATGGGGGAGGTTAACTAGAATAGTTTCTTGAAGTAAGAAAGACCCATTTACTATTTTGTGGCCAACAACTTGAGGAAGATTCCACATTTAAAACTTCATTAGTGAAAATATGCATGCGTATTGTACTGAGATGGTGGTAAAGAACAGGAATGAAAAAAAGAACAGAACAGATCTGAAATGATTTAGTATGTGCTCTATATATTTTTCATTTTTATTCTACCAAAATAATGAAAATTGATGTTTGCCATTTTTTCACCTTTCTACTTCCCCTTGCAAAAATATACCCACTTCCTGAACTCTAGTTACAAACAGAAGAGTGTCATCTGTGATGCCAAGGATTATAAAAATCCAAAAAGGGTTGCCTTCATGGCAGAGAAAGAGCAGTAAGACAATGAAAAGACTACATATTAAAAATACATGCTAATTTTAAGGTACTTGGAGTTTATGACACATGGTAAACCTGAAGAAAAAATCAAAATGAGCATGCATTTCCTTATAATTAATAGGCAAACTCTTACCTAATGCTCTCAAAAAGTATTGATTTGACTAAATTAAACCTAGCAGCTCCTACAAGAAAAAGACAACGCTGCTCTCTAATAGTCCTTGGATAGAAGGGAAAATAGACCTTGACTACCAAGAAAAATTGAAAACTACTGTGCAAGAAAATTTTTTCTACCACTCAGGCTTGGTTTTGTGGCACTGTCAGTATCACCAAAATTGCCAAGAAGAATTGTTTACATAATGGGCAAAATTATTTGCAAGCATTACCACGCTGACTTTATATAAGCAAAGGTGGAAGCAAAACCAATCTTAACCCACTCTAACTGAAAACTAAGTCCTAGGACACAACAAATGTTGATTTTATGATCTAACAACATCTGGTTCAGTGGGAACTGAAGTTGTCTACTTGCCACCTTAAAATTTCCATTTGCCATGCCTGGGGAAGTGCCAGGCTAACAGTAGCAGAAATGAGGTGCACTGACCTGGAGCGATTCTGCACAAGGGAATAGGGAGGGGAATGACCCCCACCCCAGGCCACCCCTGCCAAAAAAATCAGATAGGAACATCTCTCAAAGACATACACACTAAAGTAGAACCTCTTGCTATTTTTTTTTTTTTTTTTTTTAACAAATAAATCACTTTTTTTGTATCCAGAATACTGAGGAGACTGAAAATCCAGCAAATGACCATAGGGGATCAAACAGACTTTTCAGTGGATTGGAGTGCTCTGCCCTTGCTGCTACTACAGCAATGAAATGTACAGAAGCTTGCTTTTGCTGCAGAGAAAGTCTTTTAAAGCCTTCCCAATGAGACCAGAAAATCTGGACAGACCTGTTCTTTGTTGGTCTTATTAAAAGGCCATCAGGATGTTAATCCAGTAGTGAAACCTGAAGGAACAACATGCAGGAACACACGCAATCTTAGCTGAAGATGACAATACAGGGACAGCATTCACAAAGTTCATATTTGGCCAAGCGTCCCTTTGCATTCTTCCTTCATGCAGTAGAGGATACGGGCTCCTCCTGAGGGCATCTCTCAGCCACCAGAATTAAACTTCTGTTCTGAATAGCTCTCCTCTCCTTCTCTCCACTGACTCTAAATGAAAGAGACCAACATCCTTATGTTAAAAATCACTCTTCAGATATTTCCCACGGGTATTCTTCTCATTCAGGATGCTCGATGCAGCCCATATTGAGCCATCCTAAAAAATGCTCTTTCTCCAAGCACAGAAGCAGTGAACTGTTGCTTGGCCCTAACAGCATATATGACTGCAGTGTTGGCACCTAGGGGTTTTTGCCCATTTTCTGAAATTCTGATCTCCGTTAGGATTTCTTAACACAATGCAAGTGTAAAGAATACTTGGGCACAAGTACTCTCCAACAGTATCAAAATCAAATGGTAGTTTGTCACAGCTGCTTTGAACAGGGAGAAAGAAAAGTGAAATCCATGCAATGAGACAGGAACGAAAGGTAGATTTCCAGGATACAGATCAGAGAATACAGACTCCATTTCAGCGTGATTTATCCCAAGCTACTTACAGTCATTATCGACCTCAGACATCTGGTTTGCCTACTTCTGCCAAAACATGCTCAAATCCATCATCAAAAAGAAGCACAGTGCCTTCGCCTAGATTTAAATGACATCTTGCATGCCGAAAACAAGATCCGAATGCCACCTTCCAGACTCACTCTTTGTCTCTAGAGATTCTGCTTCCCCCAGAAGTAAGCTCCAAAAACCCCTCTGGGCATTCCAGAAGTTTTTTTAAGTAGCAGGTGAAGCAAACCCCCTTCTCACGTTTCCACAAGCCACTAACACCCTACAGCTAAAAAAATGCAACATTGTCCATTAATCCAAGCCCATCATCAGGACATTCTCATAGGTGCTGAGGATGAGGAGGGGGGTCCACCATTACCATGCAAGTTCCTTCAGCATGTCCATAGGTATGCCCCCCCATGAACTTGAGGAAGCACAGCCTGTTTCTAGATTTCCTACAAGAATGTTAAGCAGTAGACATTTGAAAATAGAAACAAACAAAATCCTATCATAACGGACGGCTAGCACCTCTTCCTAATTTCTCCAAATGGACTAATTTGACTTCTTTGAAGCAAATCTTAATCCTTTCTGCCAATACTCAGTCTTTTTGCTCTCTTTCTGCAATCGACTTTGTTGCAAACCCCATGTAAGCAGTTAGTTCAGTATGCATACAAGTAGTGATGCTCTCCCAAGCTCCTGAGATAAGTTATCACCTAACAGCCACACAGAACTTCGGTTTTTGCAGTCTGCCTATCGTTTCTTACATGTTGGTATGAGCCATTTAGCACTCCAAAGTAGGTCATCAAAAGCAGGAAAATACATATCAAATTAGGTACACAGGAACGCTAATGCCAAGAAGATGGCAGTAAATGTTTGTTGTTAAACACTTATAAGCAGCATACAATTTCTTCTCAGGCTTAGCTGCTGAAGTTGTAGATACATGAGGCCAGTTCCTTCAGTATTTGCATCCCAGGTGACAGGATTTTGTGAGAAAAACACTTTCTGCACTTTCTGTACAACTCAGACAGTTTTAAATGAACAAATGCTGAAAAATGTCAGACAAGCTATATAAGCTATGTCCATCTTAAAACTACTTTAGAACTTCCTGCTAACACACACAAAGTTATATAAATATGGACAAAACCACTGTTACCTACATAAGCCTGTAGTAAGAGTTTCTCATAATGCAACTTTCACAAATGAAGTGAAGAGCTGATTTGATCCGGTATACCACAGTAATTTGCTGTGCAGCTTCATGAAACTGCTACAAATAGCATTACAGCCAAAACCCAATTGTTGCTGAAATGCATTCAGTAAAATGGAAAACACAGAAATAAAACAAAGTAATTGTCTCTCAACCTACATTATATATTGCGTTTCTAAATTATATACCATTATATTTTTTTAGTTTTTAATATAGTTTCCCATGGAGGAATTGATAACACAAGAGACTTCTTCAACCTTTTCTGTCTGGATACCTAAATAATATACCACATGGATTTATAAACCAAATAAGTCTCTAGCCTTTTATTAGATCCCAATGGACAAAATCGGTTTTATAAAACCACCACATGTAGTTACGCATAAAATAGCTAACGCAAACTGCTTTCCTTGCTGTGCTATTTTCTCACCTGAATCACAATTTTCTCCTATACAGCTACAATTGTGGTTTATGAATTTACACGTATCTGAAAGACAAAATTGGACTTCTAGCAATTTAAAATCTGTACTGAACACCCTAATATAATAACAGACAATACAAACTATGATCCTGCACACCCACTGATTCGTACTTAATGGATTCAACACTCAGCATTGCTGTCTCTTGAAAGGTCTGACCCAAGCAATGGACGAAATAACTTATCAAGCTTTCTATTCCCCAGACATTGCAGAAAGTATTTAATGGATTTGTTCCAAATTTAGCAGGATGTTAAAAACCACACAGCCACCAGATAAGTAATTTGTGGGGCAGCTAAATCAAAAGCTAGGCAGATCCTTTAAAAGAGGCCTTTCAGGGATTTTGATTTGATAATGTTTGTATCTCTACAATTAATCACAAAATAATGAAGGATTCAAGCCATCACAGTCAGGGTTTGAAAGTGTGAAAAGATGCACGCTGTGCATGACACAAATCAAAGTGCCAGAACAACTCAGGAAAGAAAGCATAATATAAAACAGTTGATGTAAGTTAGAAACATTGAAAACTTTCAATCTGTAGAGGCTTAAGCAAAGCCTTTATATATGGCCAGTCCCACTGATTCTAACGGGGCCGCTAGCACAAAGCCATCAGGGCTCTAACTGATCAAGTCCTTAGTTTAAAAGCACAACTGTGTGCTTCTGAAACTTTGAGCAGACCCTACTTCAGGAAATGTGGATGATACAGCAATGTTAAATCCAGAGCTGCAGCTTTTTGCGGAGGTAGGGGTGGGGTGGGGTATGACAAGCATCTTAAATGTTTTGCTTCTTTTCAAAGAAAAAATATCCTCTACCATGAGGTTTACTTACAGTCACCTTTTTAGATCTCTATTCTGATCTCATTCAAGATCAATTTGTCAAATAGGTTTGCATAATCTAAATTGTGAAGCGGCACAATTAATAGTTAACATGAATTTTGAGCTGCTTCCTCAAATGAAACTAATATTTCAGTAAAGTTTCCAAATACATGACAGAAAATGATCTGAAAAAGAAATAAAATATTAATAAGTTGTTTATCTTCCTTTTCCAATGCTTTGGTTTTTGACAAATGGTTTTGTAAGTTGAAATATTCCTGGAGCCTTACTGACACACATAGCTGATACTTTTTTTTTTTCCCCTCAAAACTTGGTGCATTATTCCAAGTTAAATCTACCTTGGCTGTACGTAAGTTTATTTTCCCCTCCTCCCTCCACAGATGAGATATTCCTCAACATTTCTCCAAGGCAACACACAGTCAGAATGAATTAGAGTTTTAATTCCCACAGTCATCCTCTGGTGAAATACCTATTGAAATACTAGTCCTACAGAAAGTGAGCAGAGAAGGGCCATCGATTCTAATGAGAGTAGATTTCAACCCCTGACAGATTTTCCTCCTTGTTGATTCAAATGTTAACAGCACAAGTTTTTGAAAGAGATGTTTCCCCACATCTTAATGAGATAAAATATTCGTTCATCATTTTTCCCCATTTTTTTTCAAGAACTGTCAATAACAAGATATTAATTAATATCATTTACTTAAAAAGAAAACACTTTTGTTGAGCATCTGAAGAAAGTTTTACCTATCACTTGCCCATTTAAAATTACTTAAGAATGTCTGAAATTCTACTGTTACGAATATTTGAATAAAAAACATTTAATAAGACAGTTGAGGATATCAGTTAGCTCAAGATCTTATCTTAATTAATATAAAGAAACTGAAGTACCTACTGATGCAACAGTTAATAGTGCCTTATAGGTTTCATGATTTATTACAAATATAAACAAAAGTTATTGAGAAATGTTTAAAAAACTTAAATACTGGTTTGACTTTATTTAATGTTTATGGAAATCTATAAGAAGCATTTCAGCATTTTACCGATATGTGATACCTACAGACATCAAAAGGCAGAATGGAACTCTTAGAAGCACTGACAATGCTCCATCCTTTCTCCTTCTGCCATACACATTCAGTATAACCACTTTTCCCAATATCTGGAATATGATAAATGAAAACTGAGATGCCAACAAAGCCTAAACAGCAATACAGTTGTCATGTATGGTTTTATTTTCTGGTATTAGGTCAGTACTAAAAAAAAAATCTCATTTACTGTTAAGATAATTTCAGCTCCTATGAATTCAGATGAGCATCTATTCACATGTCAGAGTAGTCTGGTCCAATTTTCATGCATAACATTATTCATTTGACCACTTACAGCATGAAGGATCATCCTTCTGCAGTTATTGGGTGGGAAAAAGTTTTGCTTTTAGGTGATTAGTTATAGTAAAAGATTATCTTTTACAGTAAAAGATAACCTTTTACTGTAACTACAAGAAACCTTTAAAACCTTTAAACCTTTAAAAATACTATAAAAATAATTAAAAAAATGTTACCTATACTCTATTTATACAACGTAATTAAACCTCAATTCAGAGTATTTTTCAAGTATATAATTTATGTTTCCTAGAAAGCACCTTAAGTGTTTGAAAAACTCATAATGACTCCCTTAAATGTCTATTTCTGGTATCATAACATACTTCAACGAGTTTGCACATAAAATTATCAGCAGACATTTCTCTTTTCTATTTAAAAGTCACAACTTACATGATAACTTAATCCTATTAACTTAAAATTCATCTTTTGCTTGCATTCTGCTGTTTCCCTTTATACAATGCATCTAATCCAGACAGAGGACAGACTGCACAAGCTGGACAATACAGCACAAAAGCCAGGTCTAATATATCACTTCCTTCTGCTTCAAAGGTCGCTTTTAATGAGGCTGTGGTCCCAGCTTTTGAGCCACAGCCCCTTGCCGGGCTGCATGCAGACCCACCTCCCATGCTTGGAGAGCTTGGGAGCTCTCACGCAGCTACGGGCAGAGACACTGTATGAGTATGAACAGGCTGACACAGGCTGAAGAAAAATAAACTGAAGCCCAAATACAGGAGTTGTCCAACTTCTTGATTTCACTGGTGTCATTTGGTAGATTTTCAATAGGCCTCCTATCATACTTTTTTTTTTTTTTTCCTCCTTATTCTGGGAGCACAGCCAATCCCCAGCACAGCAGCTGACTTTCCCCAGAACTAACTAGAAATATTCTGATAGACTCTATTTATAGACTCAAAAACTTAGGACTGGAAGCAGCCAACCAAATTTTTCCATTCCTTGCTCCCCTCCGCTATCTATCTATCTGTCCTGGGCTAACCTAAATTCCAGGCCTGCATGTGTCTCCAGGGGAAATCATTCTATCCAGAACAGGTCTGTCTTAGGTGGGTACACACCTTAAAATCCAAAGCACCTGTAGAGGTCCCTGCATGAAATTTACTAAACAGGCTAAAAGAATATGAATCCTTTGCTTTCATGTCACTTTAGAAAGTACTGGTGCTGATCTTCTCTCCTGTCATTACAAATCCAGTTTAGACCTGTATATCATGGCTTTGTTTACTTTGACAAAACCAACAATAAATAAGAACTTTTTTTTTTGGCAGGCTTGAACAGTGGAAGATATGTAGTGGGTTTTATTTTTATTATGTTATTTATACACACACAGCTAATACTTGCAGAACTCACATTAAGCTTAGCCCTCATTAGTTCTGCTGTGTATTTGTACTGTGCCTAAAGAAAATCTGTGTCCCAAAGTAAGAATAATATTTTAGGTGACGTGTCCTTGGACATATGACTCTCTGAAGTTCTTTATTTACAATACTAACAGATTTCATTGAGCATTTCATACTGCAGATAATGCACCAAAAGCAAAAATTTTGTAACAAAAAGTTTAGTGTGCTCTGGAAGCAATACCTGGCAAATTTGGTTTTTACTTAACCTTACAATTGTTGCTAGGAAACCCGACTCAATATTTACTTCAAGCCTCTAAAGAAACAGACTAATTCATCGTGCTACTGGTGGGAGCATTGAGGACTTGGCGGAGAAGTCCCAGCCTAAATTTACTCTTGTCATCTCCCCTTCTTAATCTGCAGACCTAACATAATACGTAAGGAACACGATTAAGCTGTGGCTATGCAGTTACCTTCCATTTGCAGAACCTGTATGAGCAGGTATTTTAGATGTTCCGTGCAGCGCAGACAAGGAAACAGAGAAGAACATAAAGTTCTGCTCTACTGTTTGTTTTTCTGCACACCTAATGAAAAAAATCATTAACGCAAGGTTTTCTAAAAGTGGCGGATGATAGTTACGTTTCTGTCCTTTGAACAACGGATTATTTAATGTATTCCATCATCAGCTCTCATAACCTCGTGCAGAGGTAGATGGCACCTTAGTCTGCCCGTGTGAAATGTCAGACAAAGGCTAGATTGTACTAAATGTGAAATGTGTGTATTTACTGCTGTCTTTCAACCTGATTATATGAAATATACCTATAAAATCAGTCAAATTATCCCATTTAAGCTGAAGTAATGCGATGTTGAATATTCTCAATTTTTAGTGCTGGTGACAAAACTGTAAGTTTTCCTAGGATCTGGTGCACAGTATTAAGCTTACATCATCTTGTACCAATACCTGCTTTTTTCCTTGCTCCTACAATCTTACTCTTCCTTTCCATTAAATTGTATTTCTTAACACTTCTGCATTCCTGATCTCAAGCTTGTTCCTGTTTTGTCCTGAATATTTTTTCTGCTCAGCATGAAAATTGCATTCATTTCTACTGACTTACTGATGTGCGGCCAACATCAATACCACCTCAGAGTCTGGGGTACACTTCATGATGTTAAAAAAAAAAAAAAAGCTAATACCCATTAACTCTGATCAGGGGATAGACATTGCTGGGGCTGGCATAGAGAAGTCCCCATGAACACCCACCAACCCCCATATCACAACTACCACCCAAAAGCAGGGCTAGAGCTGACATCTCTTCAGGCCTCCAAACTCTGAACATCCATCTGGCAGACGGAAGACCTGTCTTCCACGATGCACCAGAGTTAGCTTCATGCACCTCGCTTGAGCCTTAGCAAGATCTCCCTTTTAATAAGCACAACATCAGGTGTATGTACTGAAGCAAGTAGAACCTGAAGTAACTTGAGATCGTGTAAAGGGCTAATACAGGTGGAAGGACAGGGATTAACACTGGAGGACATGAAGTATCTTGTTCATCATAGTACAGAGGGAATGAAAAAAAAAAAAGGAAGATCCTCTTAGTAAGGTGGTGAATGAGTTCAAAACTCATCTAGATCCTGGAATTATGGTACTGATTTATTTATCTTATAAACAGAGTTAATAGCTGTGAATCATTTACAAGCCACTAATACATCACCTATCTGACTCTGTTAGCCTTATATTAAAATTAATTTATCAGACATCTGCAATATATAATTAGTTGCAAATCAAAAAGTTTGCTTTACATAAAAAAAGGAAAAAAAAAGATTTTTTCCTGAAACCGTAATTCTAACTTGTTAAATTAGTTTGCATAAGTTACAGTTGCTTGGAAGTACTTCACTAAACTGTCTACCATAAAAAAAATTGCGTTTCCCTTTGCAGATTAGTATATAATAAATGAGAATATCTGCAGACCTTATCTAGATCTTCCAACGAATTCAAAAGAAGTGAAGTTCAGCAACAAACAAACAAAGCAAAACCAACACCAGGATAGAACTTCTTTGTCACTTCAGTCTCATTTCCTACTTCCTGGATTTAATTTACTTGTTTCTAAGATTTCTGGAGGGCTGAGAAGGAAGAGTAAGCAGGTATTCTGGTCATTCTGGATATAGCTCAGAAACATAAATACATCTGCTGAAAATAGTGCCTCCAACTCTTCTCTGGAATAATTTTCTCTGCCTGTAACTCAATCTTTTTTCAATTACAAATGCTTGAGTTAGCAGGTGAAAACCACAATAAACACACCGTCGGCATCCCCATTACTAGACAGTATGGTGCAATACAAAGCTCTAGAGAGAGGAGAGGCTGGTGCCGAGCATCCTCCACCCACGCCACTCATGTTGCAGGATGGGGACCATGGCAGCTCCAGTAGGGTCCCACAGGCCGAAGCCATCAGGGGTTGGAGGGCCGTAAGCAATTCCTGAAGCACTTCTGTCAGGCACTGCTCTCTAAGAAGTCTCTCTTTTTTCACTCCACAGCCACCCCACACAAAATGGGGGCAACTGGAAGATTCACTTCAAAAGCACATTTCTGATCCGAATAAAAATGCGAACACGTGTCTAGCAAATTTGTTAACAGCCTTCTGCACACAGTTAACTCTTGTCCTTTAGAAAGGAAACACAGGACTGTTTGCAGACCTACAATGGCTGCAGTTGTGGTCCCAACAAAACCAAACCAAAACAAAAAATAACAACAGCAAATCAGCAACTTGCTCTTTTCACTTTGTGTTTCTATATAAGTTAGCTCCTCTAATTTTTTCCCTTTTTTAAAATTATATGTCCATCCAAAACACTCATCCTTCTTGCGTCTTCCACCAAATGGGTTTAATATGAAGTGAGTAACAGTCCTTTATCTCATTATCTGCTTGTGCAGTTTGAAGTTGTCATTACTACATATTTAATCAGTCAAAAATTTCAATGCCTAATCTACTTTTTACTGTCAAATCTTGAAAAATATAAATTCCAAACAGTCTCAAGAAACAGAAAGGTTAGTTGGGAAACAAGTGCAAATCAAGTACATTGTTTCATTGCAACATTATCTTATGTCATTAGTTGGCAGCAGTCATAAAGCTCTGGACCGTTTCCAATATTTACTTCCATACGCTGAGTAGAAGCTGACATGTCTAACCCTCACTTTGTTCATCTTCCAGCTAGTTTACACGAATTCAGATTAAAATAAGAATTTAAAAATTCTAATTGAGTCCATTTAGATGATTCAATTTTCCTACAGTGCATCTGAAGGAAGAGTATGGTAACATCCTAAAGGGTTCGCAGAGCTAATCCAACAGAAATGTTTGTTTTACTTGATGCATTTTACAGCGGGACAGCCTACAACAAAGGTTCAGTGCTGAATTTTGACAAGCCAGTCACGTTTATTAATTCTATATAATCCTTAAGGAATGCTTATTTGCCAATATTTGTTTTTAACTATTAACTTAAGAAAGCCTTAGTGCCCAGAGATAAACAAACAAACAAATTTAAAGCAAAAGCAGAAAAGCAAAACATGCTGCAAGCCTTCCCCCCCGCTAAAGCCAAGCAGACAAGTGACCAACAGGGTGGCAGTCCCCAAGAACTGGGGGGACAATGCCCCCAGCATCCCTGTTGGCCTGGGGGGGTGCCTGGAGAGCCAAGGGACACCCCCTGGGCATGGCAACTCTCCCCCATCCACACAGGTGTCTCCAGAGGGCAGATCTACTGCCAAACATTCATGCGTGTACCGGCACGTAACGCAGGACTGTGCCCAGCTCTGGGACACCGGCTCCTGCCAGCTACGGAAAGAAACACCTACAGCATCCCCTGCCCAATGGGCCAGAACTGTGATGTGTGTTTATTTTCTATTCCAAAATTAAAACAAAACGAAAAAACACACAAAGAAATGGACCTTGATCCTTAGACACACCAACCTTAATCCTATATTTATTGTCTTCAAATGTGACTTGGTGTTTTTTTTTTTCCTGGAAGTTTTCACACATCCCAGGATGAACATCTGTGCAGTCTTTTTATTTTTATTATTATCAATAATTTTATTTATCCAAACAGCTTTGAAAAGTAATAAAGTGAGAGGCAGCAAAGTAGACCTTTACCTAACACTGGAGGAACAGCTCACTAACCACTCTCTCATACTGCACTCTTGAGCACAAATTTCATTTAATTTAAAACACCAAAACTGACAGGTCATAAAGCCTTCCTGGAAACAGGGCAAGTTTCCCACCCACCTTCATTTACAAGGTCCCTGGCACTACAGGCTTCAAAACACCTGACGTGCATGACCAGTTTCTGGAGATCAGCCTTCTGTGGTGCTGGAAGTGGGGCCTCCGGCCTTTTGGGGCAGCTACCTGAACTCAAGTCCCCATCTCGATGCCCCAACCTCAAGGCTTGCTTCCAGAGGCGACAGCTCTCCTTCTCCCAGTTTCAGGGTGTCCATGTGAGATGTATGCAGAAGGCTGGGTCTGGCCTCCAGCCTTGCTGGCCGAGGGTGCGCTGCTAACTGGGTGCCAAAGAGCCCCCTCCCCACTCCCTGACCCGCAGCAGTACCAACGGAGAGCCACGTACACAAACATGATTGATTCTCCATGGCCAGACGCTGCCAGAGTAAACCAGGACCCATGGGTTGCGAAACCCGAGTTCCCCAAGGGCTCCGGGAGCGCAGGACTGGGTGAGGACACGGCGGGGTGACGCAGTCACACAGGTACACGGCCGCGGCTGGCTTGCGCAAGCTCTGAGGGATGCACGCGGGTGCACGCAGCCGCCGGTGAGGCAGGGCAGTGCCGGCGGAGCTTAGCGGCTGCCCTGTCTCCTACGTGGCATCAACCTGCCACCGAGAAGCAAGGCACAGCCGAAAGGTCATTGAGCAAAGTGCTGCCTTGCCTGCTCAAACCGATTTGGGGGACTCATAATTCAACGCATCATCTTCCTACCACAGACCCAGAAGTGCCCAGTTATTCAGATCTGTTACCATTAATTAATTAATTACACGGGAAGATTACCACCAGTTTAGCATCAAAATTCACTCACAGGCAACAGGCACACAGAACAGACCACCGCGACACGTGTGAAAATGGTAGTTTTATTTTTTTTAATCCCCTTTTCAGAAGCCAAATTGTGGGGAAAGTGGTTTATAAAGCTATCATTTTTCAAAACTTGGGGCACTACTTCTCAAAAACAGACAAGGAAAGAAAAGCAGAATAGAAAAGATGAATGTGATCATTCCAAATTTCAGTCTGAAAGTCCATTCAAAAACTTACTACACCTCCATATGCACGTAAAATGTATCATGTAGAAAAGAGAATGTAAATGAGTGAAGAGATACAAAAATCATCAGAAACATTCAGCAATTAGCCTGAAATTTACTTTTCAACCTCAGGGCTACAACTCTTTAATCTATTATTAATTATCACTAACCATAATCAGCTGCATTACCATGCATCTTCAGAGAGAATACAAATTCTTATATGTAAAATTACAAATACTGGATTAAGTTTCTGTTCAGATATTCCAACTGAAGCTTACTTTTTTTTTTCTCCTTTTAAAGAAATATCTTCATATATTAGCCCTAAGTTACCTCACCTCCAAATATGAAATGTAAGATTTTTTTTTCCTGAAGTAAATGCACAGCACTGCTGCTTACATACTGCAGAATCACAGAGATTTAATTTAGCAAGCAGCTAACAACACATTCTAATGTAATTGCAGGACTGTAATTCACAGTTTAAGATAAAGAAATAAAATTCAACTTCAACTTATTCTCTTGTGATCTACCTACAGTCTGGAAACTTCTGTTATAACACGACTCAATAAAGAAACACTGCCTTGAAAAATATTTTTCACATACTGAATAGATAAAACCAATGTTAGATATTCTTTTACGAATCCAGAATCACCATTTTATTTATTTATTTTTAATCCTACTTCAATAATTTCAGTAAAACAGAGGGAGACTACCCAGATCACATCCCTTCAGAAAACACATCGTTAAGCACTGGTAATTCTTGTTAATAAATCTCAGTTACAATAAATAAATATATATGTTAATCTAAACTTCCTATTTAAAGAGACAACTTACTTGAAAACTTTGTCCAGTAAGTACATTAACTCTTAAGAATTTGTAAAACAGCTCCTGAATAGATGCCTGCATATTATTAAAGATGTGCATGCACCCTGCTTCAAAGTGTTATGGGAAGTCCTCAGACAACTCCTAAGCACAGGCACAGCCCGGCACAAAGCCAAGAGCTGCTGCTATTGCTCCTACTAGTAGTGGTACTGAAGCAGACCACATTGAGATCTGCTGGCATGGATCAGGGACTTTCTGGCCTATGAAGCCATTCCCCTGGGGCATAAATAAAATAAAAAAAACATGCCTTCCTCCAAGGTCAGCATGTCTCCTCCAGCAGCAAAACCAACATGGTTCCAGCAGGAAAGGAAAGAAGGGGGCTGCAGCATAGCTCCAGTAAGCGGTGACCTTCCCCTGCATTGTGCACTACCAGGGCAGAAGTCAAGTCATGTAAGGGTCTGTTTAGGGTGCATTCAAATATGCCCAGTAACTGCTGCAGAGACTTGGACTGCTGCATGCAATGGAAATGCTCCTTGCTTTTTTTCCACAGATTATTCCACCTGGAGGAGACTGCAGCTGAAGTCAGGTAATTCATATGCTGAGCACCAAGCACTGCGTAGCGACACATGAGAGTGGATAAAATTACTAAACTTAGGCATAGTTAATACTTGTTTTTCATAGTCCCTTTTTAGTTCCCTTGTTGAGACATCTTTATCACTCTTACGCAGACCATATTGTCACACGTATTCGCCAGAGAACAAGTCAAGGTTCTATGTTCACCCTACACTGTAGCATTTTCTGACCTGTCAGGGCTTAAATCTGAAATCACAACACTCCACTGTTCTCCAAGGTTCTCCAAGGGATTTTGATTGAAATCAGTCCATTATAACTCCAGGTTCTACAACTATGTTCACAGACATTGATATATACAGACATCTATGGTTAAAAAACAGAAGCTATTTTTGAAAAGCATACCCTGAAAATACAAATGCTGAGATTACAGCATGACATCGCATTAACTTTGAGCAGCAACATGCACTTGTGATATTTCATAGGCACCTTTCCCTTTCTGTCCCTTGAGTTTGTTCTCATGCCCGTGTCACACCGCGCCACTCACCGAGGTGCATTGACCCGTCAGTTTTTAGACCTTCAGAGTGAACTGGATCAGGAAACCAATCTGGCTCTCGCATATAACACACACACCATGCCCAAATCAACGGCAAGAACAGCGTCAGACCAGACTAGACTCCAGGGCATTGCCCAACAGCATGTTTCGTCACTGAAAACAATATATTGGTCAACTGCAGATGACATCCAACAGCAATCTCTACTCAAGCCTAAGTTCAGCAAAGCACCAATACATACACAGAAATCTGATTCAACCGGGCAGAGCACTTGAGAGCACGTTTAAGTTCCATTAATGCTAAGTGCTTGTTGAATAAGGACAGGTTATTGAATCAGAACTTAACAATTTACTCCCTCTGCAGACAATATGAGTACTGCATGATTATTGATACCACTGCAACAATCTGTACGGATGCTCACCTGCATAACTGCAATGCAAATCCCATACAATAGAATGAGAACATTTCACTGTATGGTAATATTTCAGATATTAGTGTCTTCCAGTCCTCATTAAAAGCAATGAACCCATACTGTCAAAATACGGATAATCAAAATTTCTTCTTCTTGCTTATTTTAACACCTGTGCACAAAGATGATCCTACCTTCCCTTTTCCAGAGGACAGTCAAGAGATCATATCACAGTGATATTGTGTATCACCAAAAGTGATGTAAAAGCTAGTTTATTTTGATAATAGTTGGTAACTGTTTCCTATGACAAAACAATTTCTAACAGCCAAGTTTTGTAAAGTTCAGCAGTATCAACTGACCACATAAATGTTTCAGTAATATATAACATGATTTATGCCTCTCGCCCCCCAAACAACCAAACTGCAGATGATGGCACAGGGACTAAGAACAGAGCTCTTAGCCCCACAGATTTCAAAGATCTGCTCGTTTATGGAACAAGTTTTCCAGCAATGTGGACTTCTCTCTGCCATTAGGACAGAAGATAATTGATGTGTATAATTTAAGAGAAAAATAAAGCATCATTAGGAGTAACTTTAAAAGATACTTTATACAGATTTTGAACTCCTCACTAAGATGAGCAAATCAAAACAGAGCACCCTCAACAAAATAAGGATAAACAAAGCTGTAGGAAGTACAAGGCTGTTAAATGCATGCTGGTATGCTGAGGAGAACCTTTAGACCTTCTGGCTTGATTTATTAATGCAGGCTCATAATTTTTTAAGTGAGAAATAAAGACACATTTAGAGGTTCCTGTTATATCAAGATTACACCCAGAACTGTTAAAAATTACATAAAATTGTACATTAAACTACAAAAAACAAGTATTATGTTCTAAATTTAAAACAAGAAAAGTACAGATTTAAGGTTATAGTGTACAAGATAAAAGAAACACTGTTAAAAAGGTTGCACAGGAAACTTATGGGAAGCTAAAGGGGAAAACAACCCTACCAAAGCATGGAGAATATTTTAACAGCTTGGTCTTTTTCCCATAAAGTCCATCAGCAAATAAACAGAGGTGAAGGCCAATCATAAATTCTAAAAATAATATTTACCAGACCTTTATCTCTCTGGCAGGTATCATTCTGATAAGTGACTATTCTAGATAATTTTTAACACAAAAGTTTATTTACAGAAAATACTTGCAATAGCCTGAAATCTGATTTTAAATCGAATCACCCATTCAAGCCGGTGAGGTTTACGCATAAACGAAGGCTATGTTGTTGTTGTTATCTTTTTTTGAGCAGCAAATGTACCACCCAGCCCAGCCTGCAGGCTCTGGACCACACACCAAAGCCAAAAAAATGTCCTGATCCATGCGAATCGCTCAGGAACAGATAGGTGTAAGAAGTCCCTAAACACTGTCAACATTGATCAAAGATCGGACCGTAAACCCTAAGAAGTCAATGACAGTCTTTCAACTGATTTTAGCATATCTAAACTCTAGAATATCAATACATTATTTCACAATACCTCTTCGTCTGAATGATAACAATTAAAACCTAACAACTAATAAGTATAGTAAATTTATTATTTAGCAACAACATGGTGTAAATTTGTGAATTATCCCACACTACATCACACCAGCGAACCTTTGCTGAAACAGTAACACCTCGTGACTCACCAGGATAAACAGGCTAGCAAACACAAACCACTGTTTAGGAACCTGTATAACTTTGTATCTTAAATTCCTTTCAGACTACCCAGGCTCCAGTCAGTTCAATTACCTGCTTAGATTTCAACTTTCAGTTCAATTCTTTGACCTGTCTACCAGCTAAGACATGTAGTTAAATGCCACCTTGGAAGAATAGGTTTGGGGGCATTTTTGTTTAGCTTCTAAATCAAAATCAGAAAGATTTACTATTATTACTAAAAACAGTAATAGGAAAAAAGATAGAAAACAAAACAAAGTATGTGCCAGATCAGCAAATGGTACAACATTCCCTACAGCCATCGGGGAAAAGGACTTAAAAAGAAAAAAAATAAAAAAAGCAATGTAAAAGTTTGGAAAGGTATTGAGCACAGCTGTTGCTGAATCATGAGAAAATAAAAAAGCACGCGATTCCCTTTCATCTGTCACCTGTCTCAGCAAGCAATACCTTGCATCTGCAGTGGCCCGCACATCACCATCACACATGGGAATAGGGAAAAAGTCTTCCCAGACCTCCCCAGCATGGAGATGCACCCATCTCCAGAGGTCCTCCCCTCCTTGGCAGGGACCCTACACCTGTTCCTGGCCTGGGAAGAAAGCAGATTTGGGGAAGATGCATGGCAAGGCTGCGCAAGGAGACGTTAACAGGTAATGGCACCAAAGTGTCTGATTTCTAGCCAAATTTCAAAACTATCCAATTGCAACTGCCACAAAGACTCCACAGTAAGCACATCAGCCCTGGGTTTGCACCACAACTGCTGCGAAAAGCGAGTATGTACATGTACATACAAGAGTTAATATGGAAATTAGAGGGAAAAGGCACATTTGCAGAAAAAGCTTTAGGTAAGAACTAACGCAGCAGAAAGGTCATCCTCCTCAATTTATACTGTTGTTTCAAGCAACCATGACATTTTCCTGGGCCATTTTGAAAATTACATAATTGGCATGATCATGAGTCTCAGGCTCGTACCCTGATTCAGATAAGCAATCACCTTGAAGCAAAATCTTATTTGGATTCTTAGTGCAGATTTTCATCAATGACATCACATGATCTCACATACCTTATTTTTCAAGCCCACTTTGCTATTATTCGTTTTATAAACCAGTTTCTTAGAAATGTCATTCATTGAGGTTGGGGCGGGGGGATCTACATACACAGACACACAGGTATGATTCACCCTCTATTAAAAATAAAACATGTTCAGTCTTTCAAAGACAAAGATATGTTCTGCACGCATATTAGCATAGGAAACATGTCAAAAGAAATAGGGGAATGTGTTTTTTTTTTTTTTTGCTTAAGAAGCTCTCCTTCCCCAAACATTGCAAATTGCAATGTTATAAACAAAGTTACCACCATCCACCTTAAAAATAACCATAACTGCCCACATCAAATAAAAGTAACGAAAAGGAGAAAAAAAATAATGTTCCATTTTACAGTGGGTATTTGTTCAGTAAGATAACAAGACATTTTAAATGCCTAAACTATGTTTATTAGACAACTATCAGCAAATATAATTGACTCTAGAAAGCACCAATTTAATAACAGGTGATATTCTAATAGGAAAAGAGAATTATTTCTAGTAATGTTCTAAATATCCATTTTGAAAAACCTTCTTCACTCCTGGTCACCCAGGCCCTTCAACCATGTAAGCTGCAAGGCAGAAGTGTGTCAAAAAGTGTACAATATCGAGGTTCAGATAATAATGCTGTCAAAATGAAATATATTCAATGTGGATCATCTATAGGCTTTAGAGAATCATGTAGCCTATTTTTTCCCCCTTCATCTTAGTGTTTGCTTATGGCAATTTATATTGTAGGATAAGCATAGCTGGTGGGGGGAAAAAAAAGAAGACAAAGTGACTTTATTGTCATCCCAATACCCTGTTGACATGGGACAGCTGAAATACATGCTGTAAACTATACATGTTTTGTTACAGCACTTTGGAGGATGAACAAACTTGAACATGATTTCCTTGGTTTTAGCTGGAACGCGGCACAGAAATAAGTAGAAAGGTGAAGATGAATTTGAGGCTCATTAGGAAGAGTGAGCTTTTACAAGCCTCTGTGACTTGTCAGTAGACAAATATCTGAACGGGCACCTACGCATTCAAATCTGTACTGCTAAGGTGACCTCTACATTAATTTATTTTGAAATATGAAAGGGTTTCGCACAGGTCCCCTGCTGCACCTGTTAGCAGAAAGCCATTGCCAAGCAGATTAACAGTAACATTTAGTAAAATAATGGGGCTGAGTTAGAGATTTGAAATGATGACACATGTCCTAATCTGAAACACAGATCAGGACGTCTGACATGTTGCAACCTTGCAGATCACCACCACCTAAACAGAATTCCACACATGCAGTAATCGCTCTGAGCGCTAAAAATTTCAGGACTATAATCATGAAAAGCAACAACTACACTCAGCTGCATATCTTACTAAGGTATCAGCTTAGAAAACAAAGGTAGGAAAGTACAGTCACATCAAGCCTGATGACAGATTATCCATTTACTGGTCCAGAGGCAAACTAGATGAGAAGAGCTACCACGGAGTTATGTCAGATCAGAAGGTACTCCTTCAAAAGCCTTATGAGAAACTGCCATTAAAAACATAATTATTGATGACCTTGCTCCTACCAGTACTTCCCTGTTTACCGTGCAGCGACTGACATCCTGCAGCAGATGACAACCTTGACTCAACCTGAGCAGCACTTACTCATACGAGAGCTCTCACGTGTGGCAGGAGCTAGCTGCCCAAGTAACAGCGCTCATCCACAATGGCAATTAAACACTGGGCCTTTGTTTTCAGACAACCCATCAGTCTTCTGCTGAACTTTTCTCGCTATATAAATAATGCAATTTATGAAAATTTCATCAGGTAAAATAACTAGAAAACAATAACTTCATCTTCCTTCATCCAGAAAGTACATTTGATCCAAGCACAGATGATAACAAATATACAGCTATGTGCAAAGTTCAGCACGAAGGTGGGATACAACCCTTTCAATTTAAGAAAGGCGTATTAAAAAGTACATTCTCTACAGATGATATTTGAAATAGACAGAGAAAAAGTAAAGTACGGCTTGCAAATTGGTAAGCAGATTGCAGAGATACTGGACAGGTCTGAGAATAAAATGCAAATATTTAAAATATTTTTTTCCTCCTGTGAACTCTAGGTCAATAGATAGTCTTCCCTCCCCCAAAGCACCATTATTTTAGGTATTATGTTTTTCATTGTAACACTATTTTTTCCAGAAATACTTAAAATCATACAAAAATAGAGAAAGCTACTCATCCTCTTCACCCCAATCCAAGAATAAGGTAGAAGCTGTGTTATCTTTCAAAGAGAAAAAAAATAAAAAAGACCTAGAAAGGTAAATGCAAATTCTGTTACCAGCTATTTCACTGAGCTTTAGCGCAAACCTTGGGTCAGCCAGTTTGACACATGAAGAGGCTATGTAGCTACTGTAACTCGGTCATGTTGCCAGATGCATTTAATAATTTGTAAAATTGACTGTGAAATTAAATAGCTTATGTAACTAAGTGTCCTTATAAAATACATGAACACCTGTTTGTTGGAGAAGTATGTGCTTCCACGAATCAGCCAAGAGATACAAAATCAAAGGACACTTGCATATTTCTTTCACCAAAAGTGAGGAGATCAGTTCATCCATTTATCCCTTTCAAATGCGTCAAGTTTTAACAGCTCTCCTCCTTCTGGAGGCATTTTTCTATATATACAAACCAAATGTTCCTACAGTTACAATACAGAAATAATACGTTGCCACAGGCTTGTAAGGTTTAGTTTTTAAACTTAACCAGTTGAAGCCTGGTGCAAATTTACAACCATGCATCCTTGAAAAAATGGATTCCTGACATTACCATCTCATACTCATCTCAACATTTCATCTGTGGTACAACACATTCGAGCACCAGCTAAGGAAGAATACCCTTTATGGGACACATGAGAGCAATTTTGCTAAGCTCTCATTATGGGAAAAGCAACATTTGTAGTAGTAAGAGCTCATAAACATACTAAAGCTACACTTTCAAACCTAATAACAATAGAATATAATATGTTCTTTTTAAATATTAAAGCGATCACTTTGTTTTTATTAAAGCCATAGTAAAATATAGCAAGCAACCAGCCAATCTAACAATAGGAATTGAAATGCAAACACAGAATTACACATCAGCCTGCGAAATACCACCCCAGCCCCCATTTTAATTCACATCTTGTTTAATTAACACGGAAACGTGTTAAAAAGCAGTAACTTGCTTGCTCACCTGGACACGTTTTCTGGAATGTACTCTAGAACTGGGTAGCCATCACTTCTTCTGGATGCCAGCTCCGAATGCGATTTCCAGGTCTCCACTAGCGTGCTGACGGAAGGAAATGAGCTCAAGTGCGGAAACGTCTGCTCTCTCACAACCGGCCGCGACAAAGATATCGTGCCCTGGGCACCGATCCTGTAGTGAAAGGATTGTCCACCTGAATTTACACCAACAATGGCAGAGGATGGTATACTGTTGTCTTGGTAATAGCTGCCATCGTCAGGCTCCTGCTTAATCCCCACAGGGAGGCCTGGATTTGGAAAACCACTACCTTCACAATTTCCATCAAATGAAGAAACAGGTGGTCCTAAAATCCCAGAAAGAGAGTAGTAGTCTTTGTCATCCATAAAAGAAAAGTATGAGCCATCTGTAAATGGAAAAGGATTTACTGTTTGATTCCCTTTAAAAGAGGCACCGGAACAAGGATGTTTAGTGGACTCTTGCTTCACTGGTACTGAAAAAGGGGAATCGGGATTTATTTTACTGTTTTCTCCAATGCACGCGCTACCGAACGAACCGTCTGGCTCGGGTTTTATGAACTGAACGAGGTTCATCTGGCTGTTGTTTGAGATGGCATTCTCCATTTCCTCCATTTTGGGAAATGGGATTTCTTGAGCACCCTTATCTTTTGTTTCTGGACTGGGAACAGTCTCTTGGCTTCTGCTAGGTCCAGCCGGCGTGCTGGAAGCGGGGAATCCTAGAGAGCTGTTGATGGGGCTACAGATCGAAGATCCCACAGTGCTAACCGCTGGGCTGGAACGAGTGGACCTGTTGGCATTGGAAGGGCTGGCAATAGAGCTTCTTGAGTTCACGTTTGCAGGGCTGGACACAGAAGACCGCATAGTGATATTGTTAGGACTTGAGACGGGAGATTTCACGCTGCAATGACTGGGAGGACTAGAAATTGGTGATTTCATGCTACTTATAGGGCTAGAAAGTGGAGACCCTACGTTGCTAACATGTGCGGGACTGTGCAACATCGACCCCCGGTTTTCAACGTTAGGCGAGCGTGACAAAGGAGTTCCCTGGCCGATGGGGCTGTGCACGGCAAAGTTCCCAAAGTTAGCAGTAGTTGAGGACACAGAGTTAACGCCAGCAGGACTACACACTGAGGAAGTCATGTTCTGAGGACTGCAGCCCGAAGGGCTTTTCTCTTGACACATGATCGGGCTTTTGACAATAGCGTGCATGGCACCGCCATTCATAGTGCTTCCCGAGTCCGACATCAAGGACCTCAAGGGCCTGCTGGCACCATGGAGGGGAGAGGAGCAGTGGCCATTCTCCTTGTAGAGCTTCACCAGCTGCTCCACATTCTGGTAGATCTTTCCTGGGCTGCCTTGGTTCTGCTGGTCGTAGGGGTAGTCAGCGTCTCGTATCGAATCCATATACAAACCCATAGATTCGGCCACTGTTGCTGACAGTTCCTTCGACTCTGTTTCGGTTTTGATGTCAGAGGGCAGAACACCAGGCTGACTGCCGTCTTGCTGCAGGCAAGAGAGGAGCTCGGGTTTTTCTTTGTTGTTTCCTGGAGTGCTGCTGTTCGCAAAAGCGCCAGCAGCACAGCTTACGTTTACTATCTCCATATAGTTACTGTCACGAGCCTGCTCTCCAGCACCTAGAGAAGAATACTCCACAGACTGAGAAACTTGACCCCACCGTCTCTCCATCTCTAAGCCTTCTGGGTAGCTGTGGTATCCTTTTGTCTCCATAACTAGCAAAGACATACACAAAAAAGTAAAATTAATAAGTGACAGGACAGTGCAATTTCCTAAGGAAATTTCCTAATTTCCTAAGGAAACAAGGCGTATCCGCTCACTCTGTCTATCCCCGTCTGTCTGCTTGCCAGTCCCGCTTCCCGCCCCATCAATCACTTCTCAACCATTTGTCCAGTTTCAATCAAACCAAGGGAGAAGGTGTCACAGATACAACAGTCCTAT
The DNA here is from genome assembly GCF_040182565.1 of Anser cygnoides. Classification (NCBI taxonomy): domain Eukaryota; kingdom Metazoa; phylum Chordata; class Aves; order Anseriformes; family Anatidae; genus Anser; species Anser cygnoides. The sequence goes on from NC_089876.1 coordinate 45,768,536, forward strand.
CGGTTCAGAGAGAAAACGAGACAACAGACTGCAACGACCCCAATTCCTGCCCCCGCCTTGCCCCAAAAGGGGCAACTGGGCAGCACCAGCACAACCCTGCGGCCAGTGCCAGCGGCACCACCAAAGACCTCACACTGTCATGTTGTAGGGACAGCAAAGCAGGAGAGGCTGGTGATCTACAAGGGTTTCTCTTTATCCTTCAGTGCTAGAAATGATGCTTTGAAAGAAAGCAGCAGTTCTGCAGGGCTGGGCACAGACCTGCCCTTACACAGCCACGCAAGCTTGTTGCACGGTCGCCAGAGGGGACGCAGAAGGATGGGCTGAGCGGGGAGAAAAGCATCACAAAAGTTTCTTCCACAGAAGGAAGGGGATGTGGGACTAATAAACAGGTCCGTAATTGCACCAACCTCCATGGCAGACAGCAAGAGGAATACGTAAAGGAAAGTAAACCTTCTTATAAAAAAGGCCCTAAACAAGCTTCCCACCCACCACGCCACTCTCCCTAGGCAGGGAGCAAGATGCATGCCCATTTTCTGAGTGGCCACGCGTTACTTTGAAAATATTCTCCATTATTCTGAAAATTGTGTACAGGTAACAGCAACTTTTCTTTTTTCTTGAAAGGAATTAGTTCATCATCATATTGTTAAAACTGCAGAAACTTAACCGCCGTTATTTGCGATACCAACATTATGCAAAGATTTTTCCCCTTTCAAGAAGTATTAATTTTCTAATTTTAACAGCATTTCATTGCCTTAACACTACTTATAAATAATTTTTAAGTAAAACCGCAAAACAAAACAAAACAAAACAAAACCCTTAAAGAGAAAGACTGGAATAGTTCTTTGCCCTTACTTAGGGCTATATCCCTATACCTACGTTCCTCTCAGGGGCAAGTTTTATTAGAAGATGATCGTGTGTACCGAATCACATCCCTCTAGCCTAAAATTTTCAGCCAGAAGTGCCTGCTTTCACAGAAAGTCACTCCCGGATAATCACTTACCCCCGATTTAAGTGCTGAGCAAGCCTAATTCCTAGAGAAATCAACTGCCGCTGCGGGTGACCAGCATTTCTGAAAACCGGGGGACTCGGTTATAAGGCTTACGGGGAGGGTGCAAGTGGGTTTTAACCCTGACAGCCCCGGCAGCAGCTCGGTGCACGGGGTAGCTCCGGGGACAGGCCCAAGGCGACCCCGGTGCGTGAGCTCGGCAGCGCCCGGCGGGCGATCCCTCACGCAGCAGCAGCAAAGCTCAAACTTGACGCGGAGCCGAGCGGCAGGCACGCTTCGAAACTTTACCAGACCGAGATCTGGGTCACCCGCGGGAGGGAATTAAAAAAATCGCCCGGTCCCGTGCTGCCGGAGCGAGCGGCGCCGCTCGGCCAGCGCATCCCGGAGCGCCGGGAACCGGCCGGGAGAGCCTCGCGGGGCTCGGCTGGGCTCCGCACCCCGGCGATACGCGGGCGCAGCACGGCGGCTGCCGGGCACCGCTCGCCCCGTCCCCGGGCTGCCCCAGGGGGCAGCAGGGGGCTCCGCTGTGCTTCCCCCAGCCCCGAGCACGGCCCCACAGCCCCCGGCACCCCCCGAGGGCGGCCATTTGCGCTCCTACCCCGCCGGGAAGCCCGGCGGCCAGGGCGCCACCAAAACCCAAACCCCCCCAAACCTCCCCGCCGGGGCTGCTCCCCTCACAGCCCGCGGCCGCGCTGTCCCGGGGGTCCCGCGGCCGGCCGAGCCCCCCGGGTTCGGTACCTGTTGCGGCGGGGCGCCTCCTCCTGCCAGGAGGGAGCGAGGGCGGAGCGGGGCGGGGCGGCTCCCCCGGCCCCGCTGCCTGCCCCGGTGCCTGACCCGGTGCCGGTGCCGGTGCCTGCCCCGGCCCCTGCCGCTGCCCGGCCGGCCGAGGCGCAGCGCGCCGCCCGGTGACACGGCGCGGCAGCCGGGAGGGGACGGTCCCAGGTGCCAAGTCCTTTAAAAACATGTCACATGCCCAGATAAATTCAAGTTGACGTCCCGCCCGCCGCGCGCCCCCATTGGCCGCCCACCGCGCGGCGGGGGCCTGCCCGCCTCCCCATTGGCCGGCCGGCGCCGTCACTCAGCCGCCGGGCGACATGACTGATACAAAGTTGCTGCGACACAGGCGGCGCGGCGCGGCTCCTTAAAGCCGCAGGGGCCGCCGCGGCCCCCGCCGGAGCCGTCCCCCCGCGCGGAGCCGCGCCCCCGGGGGGCGCCGCGGGGCGGGGGCGCGGGGCGGCCCCCCGCGGGCAGGTGGAGGTGCGCGGGGCGCGGCCGCCCCCGCCCGGTGCCCGCAGGGCCGGGCATCGCCTCTGCACCGGCCCTGGATTTCCGCGTTTGTCGGCAGCGCATGAATATGCATGCAGAGCCGGTGCGGGGATGGGTTAAAAGGGAGGGGGGAAAAAAAAAAAAGGGAAAAAGGGGAAAAAAAAAAAAAGCGCCGAGGTTCAAGGACTCGTCCTCTGCATGCCGCCGGGCTCGTCCCGCCGCGCTCCGCCGGCGAGGGGCTGCCGGCACCGGCACGGCGTCCCGCGGGCTGCGTGCCCCCTTACCGGGGAGAAGCGGGGAAAACAGAGAGAAAAAAAAAAAAAACGAAAAAAAAAAAAAAACCAAGGAGCGCCCAGCAAACTTTGAGCCCGCGGTCCCAACTCGCTCCGCGAGCCCTCGCCCCCGGCCCGCGCCCCCCGAGGAGGGCTCCGCGCCCCCGCGTCCCGCCCGGAGCCGGCGGCGGGGGCCGCGCATCGCCGCGGGGCTGCGCGCACCTCGGCCCCGGCTCGCATCCCCCGCGCATCCCCTGAGAGCAGCGAGGAACTCCGCTCGCCCTCGGTAGCGGCGGCGAAGGCGCGACCACGGCCGGGCTCGGGGCTCACGTGCCTCGCCCATCTCCGCGCCGTGCCCCGAAATCGGGCACCGGCCGAGGAGGACGAGGAGGAGGCGGTGAGACCCGCGGGGCTGCCTCCGCGCTTCCCCCGGCGAGCAATGGCCGTGCCCTTCCTGCGAAGTTTTCCCCGCCGGGGACGGGACCGGCCGTGACCTGGATCAGCCGGCTCGGGTGGCAGCCGCCCGGCCGGCCCCCGGCGCCCCGCTCCGCGCCCCGCGCAGGGTCCGCGCCGCACTCACCTCCTCTACGACATGGTGGCGCGGCGGGAGGAGGCACGGCCCCCGGCTACTGCCAGAGAACCATCCGGCAGCGAGCCTGCACCGGCACCGGGGAGAGAAAAAAAAGAAAAAGGGGGGGGGGGGGGAAAGAGGGAGGGGGGAGAGAAAAAAAAAAAAGTGTGCGGAGGGAAATGGTGGGAGCGGGGCTGCGGCAGGCGGCGGGGTGCCCTCGGAGCGGCTCGGCTGGGCTCGGCGCGGCCGGGCGGACAGCTCCCACCATGGACGCCTAGGTGGGTGGGTGTTCCCGCGGGTCACACCCTCGCCCGCCGGCGGAGGGGAGCGGGGGGTGGATCCAGGAGCGGGGAAGGGGGGCGGGGGGTTCGAGGAAAGGAGAGAAAAAAAAAAAAAAGTGGTGGGGGGGGACGGGGGAGGGAGAGAGACACCCTCAAAGAAAAAAATAAAAAAGCCACGGGAGGGGAGAAAAAAAAAAAAGCCAAACTTATGTCATTCCAGGTAAAACTCCCATCTGCGCCACCAAGGAAGAGGAGGGAGGAGAGTGGCGAGGGTGTAAACTTTTTCCTCCCCCCCCCTCTCCCCGGTGCTGCCCGGCCCCTCGCAGCGCCCGGCGGCCGCGCCGCCCCCTCCCGGGCCGCCCGGCCGGCCCGACGGCACTCGGCGGCTCCCGGCGGCTGCCGGCGGCTCCCGGCGGAGCGGCGCCGCGGGGTTTCTCACGCACGGAGCCCGCCGCCGCCGCCGCCGCGGTTCCTGGTTCGCGGAGCCGCCGGAGGAAGGGAAGGAGGGCGGGCGGCGGGGAGGCAGGGCGGGCGGCGGGGGAGGAGGAGTGTCTCCCCGCGCCCTTCCCCCGGCCGAGCGGCTCTCCCGGCCCCGGAGGCGGTGGCGGTGGCGGCGGCGGAGGAGCCCCCCCCCCCCCCCCCCCCCCCCCCCCCGCCGCGCTCGGTTCCCCCCCTCCGCCGGGCTGCCGGCAAACGCGGGGACCCCCCTTTCCTTGTCCCCCCCCTAGCGGCGTGCCCTCGGGGTCAGCCCGGGCAGCACCGAATCCGTCCCGATTTCGTAAAAAAATGTGAAAAATGTGCACGTAAAAAAAAACGTTTCCCCGTTAATAAAAAAAAAAAAATAACTAAAAAGCGCTAACATCGATACGGGTTCTTAAATTAATATTTCGCTTGTGGCTACGATGTCTGAATGCCGATTATTTTGAAGTTCGGGGCTTTAAATGTCTCTTCGTTGAAGCATCTTTAAAAAAAAATGAAGCGTCGGAGGGAGGGCAAGTTGGCCGTGTTTTAATACCCTCGGTGAAGTGTTTAAACATGCAAAAGGACCGCTCGCGGAGAGGGATCTCTACCTGTGCCAAAGCCTCGGTAGGACCGGGGCCTTAAAAAAGGCGATTATTTTATCAGCTGTTGTTTGCATCCGTCAAAGTTTGCGGGTAACTTGATAAATGTTAAATAGGGAAGCATAAAGTGCTGCTAAGGCCAGACTTCGAGATAACAGCGCATTCAGTAGCTTAATTTCACAATTAGTTTGCTATATTATTGGAAGCAAATCATATTTCACTGTGCCTACACTAGCGCTCTATTTTTAGCCAGAATGTAGCTAAAAAGGAGGAACCTACCGAGACGTATTATAACACAGAATGCGAACAATTCTCTTCTCTCTCCTTTTACTCCTTTCGTGTCATACAGCTGCTTTGGAACACAGATCATTTATTAATCCGGCAGAGCTGCCCCCGGTGGCGTGGAAGCTGCAGTCCCAGGGCAGAGGAAAGTTCCCCACAACTCCGCGCAAAGCAAATCCCAGGGGTGCCAAAAGCACCCGAGCACCTCGGCTGCTCTGAGAGCTGCCGTGCTGAGCACAATTACCTTATGGCAATTTATAGGAGCGGGGTGTTTGACTGATGGGTTGCGCTTCTTTTGTCTTACTCTTCCTGCTATTCTTGTGTGCTTGATTTATTTATTTTTCTTTTTTTTTCAGGGCAAAGGTGTAAATGAAAAAGGCATCTGAAATGCTTGGAGGCAGTCTCAGCCTTAGTGTGGCATGATTATTATTATTGCTGATGAGCAGAAAGGAGAGTGAAAATAAAGTTTAGGGAATAAATCCAATATACCAAATGTTTGATTTTTTTTTTCCCATTGTGTTACACCCAGAGATGGCTGCTGGAAGGATAAAGCACCCTTCCCAGCACATGCAAGATGCTCACGATGCTCACAGATTTTCCACAAATTCAGTAGAAACCTCATTTGTTTTCTGCTTGTGGTTCACAGGAGCACTTAGCTTTTTAGTGGTTGACACTAGATCTATTTTTAGCAGCATTTTAACAGCTGTCACTAACAACTAAGATCTCATCTTGAACGGGGAAGGGAGATTATCTGTTTTATTTAAAAAATCAAACTACATGATTGTCAGATTATAAAATGCAATTTGGATCTCTATCTGACAAAAGAAAAAGGCTATCTTTTCTCATTGTGCCAATTCCATAAAAAAAAAAAAAAAAAAAAAGGACCTACAGTGGGCTCAATAAAATAACACACGGAATCTGTGAGGTTTGGAAATAATGCTGTTTAAGCACATACAAATGTGTGTATATGTATATATATATATATATATATCGTGTTTTGAATTCTGCTCAAAGTGATCCCCTTGCTGCCTTCTGCAGCTGTGTCATGATGGGGAAAATGCAAAGAGTTTCAGTCGTGGTTTTCCAAGTAGGTCAAGAGGAACAGCGTGGACACCTCCGACGAGCAATTCTCTTCCCTCGCCTTGTATTTTAGACGAGGTTAACTCATGTCAGACACGTGGCACTGAAAGCAGCAGACAGACAAGTGTAAGCCACTCTGTAGCAGATGTCATCTCTGCTCCTAAAGATAGTGGCAAATTTGCTGTGGATAATGCATTACTAAACAAGATAAGGCTGGAGCTCGGCGAGTGTCAAATCTTACCTCCTCCCAAGCTTGGGAAAGTGAGCGAATTTGTATCAGGGGCTGCAGGAGCAGCGGTGCGTTGTAAAAGCAGCCTACTGTACTGTCTCGCTTAGAGGTCATGTGCCCTATTTTGAGAACTGAACCAAAGCGGATGAAGTTTTGAGTCGCTTCCAACTAAGGCAGCTGGGCATTTCCCACTGCACTCCAGCTCCAGCCTCGGAAAGCAGGCGACCACATGGGCAAATATCTAAGTCCTTTAACTGATGTTACGCACCGGAGATTTACGTTTTAGGCTATTTGCCTCGCATGCTTTTGATTACTATAGCTGACTGGGAGGTAACATTTTGGGAAGACCGCTGCTAACCTGGGGAAATGGTGGGCATGACAGGGCAGGGGTTACTTTCCCTGTTCAACAGGTGCGAGTTTTCTGAGAGAGGAGCCTACAGCCTCCCCTAACCCCCCAGTTAATGGCATCCCATCTTCCTGAGCAAAAGTCTTGAGAACGCTTTACAAGCCCTGGGAAAATGTAAGTAAATGTGTTTTCTGTATGGCATGCTCATGTTCTCCCAGACATCAATATTTTATCTGTTTGGACTAATTTTGAACAATTTTATTTTCTAATTATAGTTAAGTCTTTTAGCTGAGCAACAGAACATTTTCCCTTTTAACCTGGATCCTTTCTTTTCTTTCCTTTCCTTTTTTTTTTTCTCTCTCTCTCTCTTTTTTTCCTCTCTCTCTCTCTCTTTTTTTTTTTTTTTTTTAATTTTTAATGCTTCTTAATGGCCCATGTTATAACCATGGTTGAACCACATCTAAGTATAGTACAATTGCATTTCTAATGCATATTGGCTTTAGCAACCACTTGCTTATGTAAAGGGCCAAGACATGCACTTGAAAGCACAGATTTCCAATACGTTTAAAATCACAGTTTTTATTGATGATCAGCACTGATTGTTTCATCTGGTTCAAAATGAAAACGTCTCACAAGGAATTATATGTCTTGAATCATGGGTCCCGTTGACAATGGTAGGGTAAATGAAGCACAGGTAATAACAGGCAGGAATTTATATTTTTTGTAGCTTTAACATTGCTGTATCTATTTATGTTGTTTATATTCATCTTCTAGCTTGTTTACTACCTGCGCTATTGTTCGAAACTACAACCTGTAAAAAGCAGCACACTAGAAACATTGTCACTGCCATAGAACTCAGACTTACCTCGATATTAATGAATTCCAACAATAAAAGGTAGTGGCAGCTAATTGTATCTTAATATTTATCTACTACCTACTGGCATTCGTACAGTATCAAATGGTAACTCATACCGTAATCTGATTAAAATTTTGTAGTAACCATAATAGTACTGCACCTATGCCAAAAATCCAGACATTGTGTTTAACAGCAGTAAAAATAAGAGAGCAAAGAACACCCTCCAGCACTTAATAAACATATCAAATGCAAATTGGAGGAAATTATTTAATCACTCTATAGGCTAGTTAATTTTGATGATTATTCACAGTTCTTGTAGAAATACTTACCAAGGAACAAGTTAGTACCAAAATTGTCATGACATCAAGGTCGTAAGTAGAATTTGAAACTCGCTGTATAGAGGAAATTACCTTCTTGATTAAATGAAGGTGCAGCTTTAAATTTCTGATAGCAAAAGGAGAATCCTTCTGCAATTTTCCAGATTCTTCCATAATCCTGAAATTACCTGCTCTCAGATGTTATGCAGTGAAGGACAGTTTGGTATTTATCTGCATGATCATGTTCACTTTGAGACTTAAAAGACATTTGTTTTCTAAATTCTTAAAAACCTTTATTTCCTGCCTGGAAAAGAGAGATTTCTGGTGGGCTCTCCACGACACGTACAGTGAAGAGCCTGAAGAGAGCGATACAATGAAGCTGTGTTCTAAGAAAGTATCCTAACTCTGAGGACGAAGGTCATACCAGGATTTGTCTGGCCTAAACTAAGTGTCTGGTAACCCAGAGTAATGCATTGCAAAATTTTCCCACTGTGCCTTCTGATACTTGTCCCACAAGCCAGGACAGGGTTTCAGTATGACAGAAATTTTGCCATGTTTGATGGGTTGGTCTCTGATAGTCCCAGACACATGCAAATAAACCAAGTGATTCACCCGCCCTTGAGAGCAGGTATCCTTACCAACGCAGTTGCATGGCTATGGTTTATTCTCTTTTGTGCAAGTGCAATGGTCACCAGAGTGGTTTCAAAAAATGGTGCTGTTGGTGTGTCCGTGCTTGTACAATCCTGGCTCCTGCAGCACCCAGTCACCGTGCAAATGTATTTCTTCCGAGTTTGGGAGAGAAGGGAAGCATTGTTCCCATTTCATAGGCAGGGAGAGGAGAAACAAAGGATTTATCTGAGGTCACCTCAGGAGGCAATGACAAAGCCTGGTGCTTCCCAAATCCCAGCTCCCTGCTTTTCATCACAGGACCAGATTTCCTTTTCAGCCATTGCCTTCCCATCCTTGCTGCATGAACACTAATGACGTATGGTTAAAACACATTTGGTTGTTGTCTGGGGAAGGCAAATGCACCGTGGTCTGTTTGAATGCATTCATTATCGAAATGAATTTAGAAAACCCACGTTGTCAGGGCTTTTTGCTGTACGGATTAGCAGCAGCCCCTGAAGATTGACATTACCTTGCCTGCTCGAGCCTTGTCAGAAGAGGCACATTCCACGAATGTGCAAGAATTTCTGGCATGAATTCTTGTACATGCACATTTACATTTTGGCTTCTGCGCGTGCTGTTCTTGCTCTTGCCACTTTGAACTCTGCTTTTCGTGAGTAATTCCAACAACAAAATTCAGTCCCTCATATATACATGGAAAGCAAACACAAAAGAGGCAGGAAGGGGGCCAAATTGAAGCAATTTAAAATGTTTTTCTTTATTTATTTATTTTGCATTACGTATGCAGCTCTGGCTAGACAGTCGCAAAGCAGAAATTATGTATCCTTCTCAAGACTTCTAAAGGAAGATCAGCCAGGACTCAAAGGAAATCTTGTTTATTTAGGAGTCGAAGTTGGTCCAGGGCAGGAATGATGGAGAGTTTAGCAAACCAGTACTGCTCTTCCAGCATGTTTCAGTTTTGTTCTCTATGCATGACTTAAAATTTGAAGAACTGAGCCAATCTGAAATCATTTGTGTTAGACAGCTATGCATAAGACGTGGCTACTTCTAAATGTAAGATTAGGTACTGATTTTTTCATCTACTTTCTTTGGTTCTCTTCCAGGCAAAGGACAGCTTCCACCATGATACTCTTCCTGCAGATGAGCTTCACTTTTCAAGTCCTGAACATTGCTCTTTTCAGTAAGAGGAATGTATAAAATAATGAAAGGAAGCACAGGAATATTTAAGGAACTGAGATACTGAGCTGGACTGCAGCATTTATGCTACTTTTATATAATTGTAACAATAGTGATTGTAACATGATTTACATCGTTAAGACAGAAAGGATTAGGTCTTTTTTTGCTGGGAGTCATCAAAAATGAATAAATGAACTAGTCATTTTTATGTCAAAGCCTATACCGAAGGGTGCCCAGTTCCAAGCAGGTGCTTCCTTGTAAACCCAGTGTGGAGAGTAAATGAGTCCCGGGGACTGTCGCTCCTTGTTGATCATCAGTGGGCGTAGATGCAGTAGATGTAAAGGTCTATGACTCACTGAGCTTTCTGAGGTGAAACCAGAAAGGAGTAGATAATTGCACCATTATGAAAAGAATTATCACAGTTTGATTACAAAAGAAAATCCTCTAATGGTGCCATGCCTCTTGGGAACTTGAATAGGCAATGGGACCAAAAGTGAGGAGTTTATGTCAAGGAATGGCAGTGTCCCCTTTAACTGATCCATTTTAATCAAATGTGTCAGAAAGATGATCTGCAGGACTGAAGATGCAGTGGGTCAAAACAGCCTAAGGCACTTTGCCATGCCAATTCTGATTAAAATAAAGAAGAAGACAGATCTGAGAGATAAAGTGACACAGGCAAGACATTTCTGAATCCACAAATTACTGGAATAATTCCTAAAAGATATTATGTGACCTCCTGTCTTCTTACATATGAAAAAGATACTGAGTTCAAAATTACCCCATCTAGTTTGATAATCTGTAAAATGAAAATTGAGAAGGAGGGCTAACAGGTAATTCAGGTGTTGATTGATATGAGAACTTAAGAACTCAGAGCAGTATGGAGAAGGCATTTCCTTTTAAGGGACACTAAAAATTCATTTGGTGTTAAATAACCCAAAAAAACATGTATATAAAATGTAGTAAGTATTTGGGAAATTGAGAATTAAAAGCAGCTGTGGTATAAAACGATGGCCATCTATGATCTTTATAAAGTGCATGAAACTTGTCAGGATGGGTTTCATGCCAGTAATGACATTATAAGGTGACTACAATTTTGGGCTGTAGGGGTAAAATGGAGAAGGCAATGGATGCGGTCATGGAGAACAATGGTATCTCCTCGTTGACAGCAGTAAGGTGCAGAGGGACACTCATCCACCCATCTCAGCTGTATCAAAGCCTTGAAGTACACAAATGAAAGCCTGTCATTTTCTCTTTCCGTTTCAGTCTTTGTGGAGGATTTAGTGATGCTATCTACTGAGTAAGGTGGGCAGCAGTACTTGGGGAGGCACCACAAGTCTTTGGGAAATGGACCAATGAAATAGGGGACTTGGAGCACTCCCTCAGGAGGGAGAAACTGAGTTTTTTAAAAAAAAGAAGTTGGTGTGGGGAGACTCAGCACCCTGGCCAGGAGAGCAGGGAGGTGTCCGTGGTCTTCAGCTGGCCCCTCTCCCTGTGAGGCCCCTTCATCTGCAGCAGGTAGAGAGTCAATGGCGAGACACAGTTCTAGGGAGGCTGAGGGCTGAGGACAGTAATAGTGTATAAATAGGATAGAAATGGAACTGGAGAAAGAAGGCAGCAGAAATGTGTTTCATATGAAGCACCTCCTTCAATTTCCCCTTAGCTAGTTTGGGTTCTTGACTTCAGGGTTATGGTTTGGTGGGCAGAGACTGTTAGGAGTCTTTGACTTTTGCCTTCGAAATTGTTACAGGGGGGCAATCGTTCACAACTCTGATACTGAAATACATTTCTGTGAAGTTCGGAAAGGGCTGGCAAAGATGGATTGATCCCCGAGTGGAAAGGTGATGTGATACGGTACACATGAAGAGAGAGGAAGGTATTTCTTGTCAGGTGTCTTCATAGCCAGGATTGAAGCCCTCCCATATTATGTCCCAGTGGCCTTGGTAAGAAATAAGACATAACACTCTTGTTGTGGACCATTCAGGAGAGCTGTTCAGAGAAACCTTTGTTTGAAGTGACAGATAAAACAGTCCATCAAAACCATAGAAATATATCTCCTCCATCCTCTTTTTCCTCTGCTTCCCCAGTTCCCTGCACCTCTGTAAAATCTAAAAGGAAGAGGGAGGCTGCAGACACACGTTACAAATCTTATCCAAAGATCATCTGTAAATGACAGTGTATGCCTTCAAATGTGTTCAGTGGTTATTCCTTGTTTGATGCAGCAGTGGCCACATAATTATGTTGCTTCAGGGCTTGCTAGAATGTAATATTAAATCTGATTCCAGTTATTGCTGTGCATCCCTGCTATTTTTACTTGTTGGATTTAAAGTTAATAATACTTTGACATTATCCTTGGTTCAGGTGAATGCATATCTTCTTCTCAGAGACAACGGGTTTTCCATGAGAGAAAAAACAGGAGATTTGTCTCATAGCTAATGCCTGTACATTGAAATGGGCACTCTTCAAAGTGTTGCACATCACAGGAAAAAGCTTAATGCCACAAAGACATTGATAAAATCAATCAAAGACACAGTGGAAGTTACTGTACGGCAACAGCGCAGGGTCACAGAACACCTAAGTTTGTACACAGATCCCATTGGGGTGCCTCATGCTATCAGGACTGTATACACATCTAGAAACAAGAAGCTTCGTTTTATTAGGATGGTAATGAAATGGAGGAACACTCTGCAAGTGTGAAACTGAGCAGGCTGACAGGCTTAAGGTTGGACTTGAAATTTTAACAAAGCATTAGGTAAATCCCACAGCTCAGGTGGATTAGGCTTTGGGGTGCATTATGAGGACAGGCAGTGACCCATAAAAACGTGTGGCCCAGAGAACTGGAAGATACCACTTCTCTGATTTTTCCCCTCAATATCAGCGTTAGTCCGCTGACACCATAATTTCTGTGAGTGATGGGTAGTGGTATGGATAGTGGCATTGTTGGTACCCAGCTGTGATTTGGGATGATGTACTTCGGGGTCTCTCACTCTTTACCTGCAGAGACCAACAAGTGATTTTGTGATCAGTGACATGACGGCTAAGCCCTGTCGTCTAGAGAAGTGCAGCCAAAAGCCACTGCCCCAGGAAGAGGGCTACTGTGGGCTTAGCCTCTCACTGAACACGAGGTGGTAAGACCGTGTCTCTGGCATGGTGTGCATGAGCTTCACTCACCCTTCAGGTCACCAACAGCTCTGGGCCTTTTGCTGCAGACAGGTAGGATTTCCTGCCTGGTGCAGGGGATTTCTGCTGAGGAAACTCTCAGGCAGATGATGTGCATGGATCTTCTTTGGAAATGTCCCCTGATGTGAGCTTCTCAGGTCTGAACAGCCACAAAGCTTACCCTGTCCCAGTGGTTGGCAGGCTTTCCTTGTGGTTTTCTGCTTTGTCTTTAACAACACGGTCAACCGAAGCTGCATGGCCCTTGCAAGCCATGTGTAAATATATATTCTTTGTGCACAGCTGGATTATAGCCACTGTAAAAGCAAGTAAAGCAAGTTGGAGTACATACATCACAGATATGCGTATTAACTTATTTTACAGGTATGTTAACTCAGGAGGTACCATACTTTTGGTCCCTTACCTGGTTTCTGGAGATAGGTTAGCTACCTCTGCACTGCTCGTTATCATGCAATGCACACATGCAAAGTTTGTTATCTTCCTTGTAAAGATAGTCTGTAAAGACCAAGAAGAGAAGAAAAATTGGGCAGACTTCTGTCTGTTGCAGTGTAGGGAAGGAAACGTTTTTAAGCCAACTGGTAATATAGATGGAAGAGCTGACCTGAGGCTGGGTAATGCATGCTGTTTCTAAAATCAAGACTAAGTTCTCCAAAAGAAGCTAAACAAGCACGTAGAAATCTTCTGGGTTTTTCCACAGCTTTGAGACTTGAAACTGATGTAGGTGAATAGGGGAAATAAGTTGGCCGAGGAGATAAATAATGACTTGGTAAGAGCTTCAGATTGCAAGAAAGAGGAATCTCACAAAATTCAAAACCCAAGATCCTGAAGATATATATTGACTGAAAGACACTATTTTTTTAGGGTTGTATGGTTGATCAGCAAGCACACAACCACACATACATAGCCAAACAGAAGATAAACATCCAAACATAGCAAGATGCTTACTTTACTCTCTCTATGTATGTACAAATTCTTGACGAGGTTAGGTAATACTGTGAACCCACAGAGATAAATGTGGGGACAGAACAGACAGAGATTAACAAAAAAAAAATTTACTTTGGGTCCAGTATTACATCAGGTGTGGTAGTACTTTGGCATGTCTTAGGATAGATTAACAATAGAAAAATATTATATTGATTATTAATAAATTTTACTGTTCTGCCACTGACTTTAGCTTTTATTTTGTTGCACATCATTCCATGTTTGATAAAGGCTTAATAAATCTATGTATACAATACTTAAATGCTATGTTTTTAATAGTTTGAGCAATACATTTACTCAATGTACCCTCTTAAAAAAAGTATTTGCTTATTTGAGAGACAGTTTCAATAGCATGTGGCAGATTATTTTAATAAAACAAAGTGAGATAGATATCTTGAGAGCAAGATCAAATATCTTTAAGAAGGTGCTTGTATCCTAACCCTTTGTGTGTGATTTTAAATTCTGAAGAGGCGAGATAAATAAATGAGAATCACTGACTACAATTCCCTGGTTCACTTGGGTTCGGGAAGGGAAAGACTGTTTGAAATACGTATGATGAGGCTGGATTCTTCATAAGATAAGGTAGAAGAGATTAGTCAGTGAGCCCAAGAAAACAGTCTTTATGAAGGAGACAACCAAGAGGCTGCAGGTGATGTAAACAGATTATATTTCTTGGAGATTAAAGTGAGCTTTTTGACATTTGAGAGACCCTAATAAAAACTGGACTGTGCTTACTGTTGTCTGTGGATGATATTGGTTACTCAGCTGTTTACTCGTAAAAGGAATTCTTAGTGGTCAAATGATGTGGTTTTAGGAAAGGGAATGACCTCTGCAGGAGAGGGGTGAGTACACTTATAAATCATACCAAATGTGATTGAAACTCTCCCACAGGCAAGACAGAAAATCAAATTAACGCAAATATTGTATTAAAGGAGTTTCAGTGGATGCCTTGGAGAGCTCTGATTTTCATGTAAATGCTCATTTAGACTGAGGTTTACTGCCTCCTCAGAATAATGGAAAAGAAAAGAAAAGCATATTTAATTGGAAAGGGAGGGAATGCCAAGGAAATAGATGAATTGCAATTCACTTTCTAGATTTTGCCTCCAGATCTTGTGGCTATGATAACTTGCTGTCTTAAACCGTACAAAGGAAAACAGTAATTGAACTTCTGTCCGTATAATTTGGGAAATCTTGCTTTTTTTCTTTATCACATCTTTTAGATTATTGCAGCTTCAGATAATTTCCCAGTCAGGTCCTTTTGCATGTCCTTGTGGGAATTGCCTAATGATTGACAGCTTTGATCTGGAAATTGTTGCAGCTAAACTGCTACAATTCATATAGAGACAACTGCCAAATAATTTGACAGATAGATGCCAAGAAATGACGTATCCGGATCTGTGAGCTGTCAGACAAACTTTTTTGAGGAACTGTTGTTTGAGTTTTGTTCCATAGTTATGGTGAACGCTGGGCACAGTTTGCTGGAGAGCCTGTTCCTGGTGGGCTGCAAGGAGCTGACCTTGCCAGTGCTCTGCAAAAGCGGTGTGCTGGGATGGGCGATGGCTGCCAGCAGTAGATCCCAACAAAATGATCATCAGAAACTATGTATTTTGTGGTCTTGGCACCAGCCCCCAGGCAAATAGTTACGTGCCTGGAAGAGTGTGAAATTGACGTAAAATGTTTCCTGAAACTGGATTCTGAATAAAAAGCCTGAGAGTAAATAAGATAATTTTAAATGAGCTCAGGATGAACCTAAGAGAACGCAAATATATAGTACTTTTGCAGCTGCTTTCCTTCACCCTCCCCTCCACATTTACACACACACACACATACACACACAAAAGAACCAAAAGGGAGAGTATTAAGATTTATCCTTGCAGTAAAAATCAACACAACTGCAAATGCTGTGGTATCATGTAGGCTATCAGGCAACTGAGGCTGCACATGTTCAAACTGAACTAAGTAAACACATTTTGTTTGCATTTAAGCTAATGCCTGAACACTGGAGTTAACCTCCTGATGCTACAGTCAGGGCAGGTGCAAGGTGGTTTTCCTAATCTAGCAACCTGAGGTGCTGACCGGGTAGTGTGAACAATTTCATTCTTAAGTATCCTTTTGCATTTGTCTATGTACTGCGACACTTAATGCAGTGGGGTACAGAAAATCTCTTCAAATTTAACAGAATAAACCTTAAAATGAGCTTTCATTGTTGCATGCTTTCATATTCTATAATGTGCAAAGTTACGTAATGGTACATTAAGTAGGCTTTAAGTTGGAGAAAGTGACCTGGAGCCCAAAGGTGGCAATGCACTAATTAGGATACACAGGAGAAATGTTAAAGGAGAAGCTGTAAAGAGGGAGGGAAGGATGCTTGCCACTCCGTGCAGCAATACATGACTCTTCAGCCACCAAACCCAATCACAGGGGAGGAGGAATACATAAACAGGAAAAGAGAGCAAAGAAGTCATTTAATTGTGGGCTAGAGAAGAAAACATCTCTTGGGAGATTTATTCTGGACGGCTCGATGTCTGTGCTAGTGGGAGCAGGGAAGACGCAGCTAAGAGCTCTCTGGGTCCTGGCTGTCCTGGAGTAAGTCGGATATGCAGATTAACTGAAATGGTGAGGTGCTGTAGCAGTGAAGGAAACTAAGCACACTGTGCAACATATTAATAATATTTCCTGCTGTTTCATCCTTCTCGTAACTTTCTAAATCACCCTTCTGTCTTGACAGCATCCCAATCTGTGGTCTGCTCATTTCTGGTCCCTCCAGCAGCAGTCCCCAGCCTGCTGTCCCAGCCTCCATCGTTCCTGTGCCACAGCCCCTTGCCATCCCCAGCATGTGGCATCATCCTCCACTCAGTGTTTGTGTCCTGCACCAAATGCCGTCCAACTGACAGCAACCTCCCAGCTGTTCCCTCAGCCCAGACTTTCTTTCCCTTGGCAGCGGGGATTGGCGCATAGGTTGGCATACACCTTGCTTGTGCCCAGGTCCTGGCCTAGCACGCAGCTGCAATCCGCCCCCACTGGAGACCCGTAAAGCAGTCCCTCGCCCTGCAGATTAGGCACAGCCGTTAGCAGCTCCAGAGAGTAAGGCTTCTCTGGCTTTCATTTACAGCCTGGCCACAGTCCTTGTGAGGACAGCTTATTTTCATCAAAAGGTTCATTTCCATGGGGCTGGTATCCTCACAGATGGTATCTGTTAAAGGATAGCAAGTCTATACCGAGTGTGTTCAATTACAATTTTTATAAGGCTCATCCTCTAACCAAATGTTGGTGGACCTGCACAGAAACTGCATAGAGAAGCTGTTTTTTGGCACAGCTGCTTGCCCTTGCTCTAAAGTTATGGGAGGGCACTAGTTTTTTCAGCAGAAAGCTTATTCCTTAGTCTGCTTCTTAGAAACACCAGAGCTAATTCAGCTGAAATTAGTATTTTAAAACAAAAATGAAGTCAAGAATCCACTCGGTGTGGAAATGTTTTATAGTTTTTCCAAGTGTTATGAATAATTGGAAGTAGGATGTGCAAACTGGCTGGCAACCATACCAACACTTAAAACTACTGCTTGTGCTGATACTAATGGTGTGGGTAAGAATAACAAATCTAAATGCCTCCAAATGAGGGGGTTTATGGATGTTAACTGAACAAAGAGCTACATTTTGCTATTTGGAGCTTCGGAAAGTTCATGAAGTAAGCAAAATTTTCTCACCTGAGGTCCTGAGGTGCCTGATCAAGCTTTAAAGTTAGTTCTGCTTTGAGAAGGAGGTTGAACTAGATCAGCTTCCAAGGTTCCTTCCAACCAAAATTTTTCCATGGTTCATATTTTCACCATATGAACATTCAAGTGTTTTATATTCTAGTTTTCAGTATGGTTGTATTTCCAAATAATGGACCACTACTTTCTATTTAAAATGCTGCTTTTGAAGAACAGTTTTGACACACATTTTTAATCAGTGGACCTTGGTATGGAAGGCAGAGAAAGACGAGTAAAGAAGAACATTCTCCTATGTATCTGTAAAACTCTAGTACAAGTAAGTTGTGGTTATTTGTGGACTATGTTTGCCACCAAATTATTTAACTGTACTGTGAATTCTTGCTGTGATTTAAACTGCTCTGTATGAAGAGTGAATGCCATCATGATTCTAGCAAGAAGAGCAATCACAATAGTAATACTCTGCCATTTCTTAGAACTACAGAGTAAACCCTAATAAATAACAGGCTTAGTCTCAGAGCAATAAACATGCCAGGATATGAAAATCAGCCCTTCTCATAGATTTAGAAGTAAAGTGTGATTTAGTGTTTCATATCTTAGGTGTATCAGTAACATCCTACCAGCAATCATCCACAGTAAACTATTACATTATTTCAAACTGCATATAATATTTAGTGTTGAGGAAGCAATGTATTTGAGAATAGTCAGGCTGAAAATCTGTTCACAACAAAGATTTTCCAAGTATCTTCATTCTTCATATATGCATATTGATTTTTGTTTCATATTTAGAATCACTTAGCAGTTAAACAAGTCAAGTGCTAACAAGCCCCAGCTCTGCCCGCAAAATAGGGGTAAAATGGAGGCTACAGGTATGTTGTGACTCCCGCAGGAGGAGTATGTGGTAAAAGTAAGAGAATGCAGACTGTAACTGCCTGCTGCAAATCTCTGAATACACCCTGAGAAACTAAAGCATGCAAGAAATGTCTGGTTGCTAGTACAACTGGTTGCACAACATTGACTCCCCTTTGGTCTAGCAGACCTCAGATCTGTTGACCTGGACAATCTCTTTTAGTCGAAGTGGAGAAGTTACGAAAAGTACCTTCCCGTAAACCCTGAGCATAAGGGGAGATTCACTTAACATGCTTCTTTATGATTTTAGAAACATGTGTCTATGCCGTCAGAAGATCTTGCTCTCAGTAGTAGTTCCCACGGGAACACATGATGATCTGAGCAAAGTGTCTTGTCCACAGCATTCAGAGCTAATCCCTAGAGCCTGAACCTGAGCCAGCCAGGTGTTACAAGCTTTTCTGTTTTGCCCAGTGATAAACATACTCCCTTTCTTTCCCGTTGCTTCTGTACGCTTCAGGCAGGGGGATGTGGTCCAGTAGACTTTGCACCACAGCATTAGCACTTGCAGAGCAGAATCAGTGACAGCAAAACATATGTGGTATTTCCTAACTACCTTCCTAGTCAATCAGTAATGAGGCTTCTTAGTGTGCAACAATTAGTCCTGATTGTGTTGGGAATCAGAGCAGATAAGTTATTAGCAAAACAGTTAAATTAGGAGAGTCAAATTATCTTTTTTTTTTTTTTTTTTTAATCACAATATTCTGCTTTGCAGGGCAGGATCTTTCATTCTCTTTATAGGCTGTGGATAAAGAAGCAACATGGTTTCCTGTGTGCTCGTAAAGATATACTATAGGGTAATAAAGCTGAATAATATTCATTTCCATTTGTTATAATGATTGTAATAAATCTACAAGGCATAGATGAAAGCTGTTGTACTAGCCTTACATCTCACAGAAGATAAAAAAGCTTCTAAAAAGGACAGAATGGAGTGTTTATTATGCCTTCTTAACTTTAAGTACATTTAAAAGAATTGCCATTTCCTTCTGTTGCCTCATTTACAAGCACCAAGTTAGGTGGTAATTATAAGATAATTCAGTAACACTCTAAAATAATGATTCAGCTAATTAATGCTGAATTACAGAGGCAGTCCTACACAGATACTTATAACACCCCCATTAACACTGACAGAGTTCATGATTATTCCAGCAAGCTCTGAAGGAACTGAATGCGATTAGACCATTTATTAAAAATGTTTACTGGATTTTTTTTTATTTTTATTTTTTATAAACCTTTGGCTTTTTATACAGTTCTCTGTAGTGCAGGTGTTTTAGTGTGGAAATGGGCCCTAGGAACCCTTTTATGTGTAGCAAGCAAGGTTGATTTTCATGAGGTCTCTAGAGCCTAAGTTGAAATATCGTTGTGCCCAGTGGAATAATGACTGCAGAAGGGTGTAGTCTTTTGGTTATGAGTTGTGGCCAAGGGGCATGTTGCCATCTGCAGTATCTTTGGCTGTGGCTGATGCTGATGTAGGGCAGAGGACAGGAAGAGCTTCTTGCTCAAGGTCAGCAGAGAGGTTTTGTTGCCTTAGCATGCCAGGGCTCAAGCACCTTTTTTTTTTTGTTTTTTCATTTGCTTTGGAGAGTCAAAGTAATTCTGGGGCATAATTTTGTGTTTGCTCGAGTTTTGTGTTTTGTAAAGGCTATAGTATTTGTGTATGCTGCATTTGTGCCTCACTGTGGAAAATGGAAAGAGGACTATGTGAAAGCTCTTAAAAAAAATCAGCTGTTTTTTATTTTTAATTGGTCACTAAGATTATTAAAAAAGTGGCTTTGGTAATTTTATTTGCATGGAGAAAAACACAGATCAGAGTGATATAACATTGCTTAAGTATTTCAAGACAGCATGATCAGAAGTTCCAAGCAAACTTTGTTGTCTTCACTGCCTGTGAGTTGATGTCACCACTCTGAATGAAGTATCGCTCATCACTGACAAAGATGACTCTAGCAATGACATTGACCTGCCCAGTAACATCAGCTGCCTGGACATCACCACCCTGTGCACTGACACAGGCAGCATTTCCAAGACTTCTACAAAATCATAGTGCTTTTCTTCTGTAAAGATCTGTACACCCAAATGTCTGAGGGGAGAAAAGTTAGAAATTGTATATAAATGTATTGTGCAGCCAATGGGAAACTGAACTCAAACACTTCCAATTACGGTGTGTTGGCGAATACTTTTTTTGCCCCAAACTTGAGATTTTCATTTTTAAGTGGGAGTTCTGCAGAGGCTAACGTGTGAAAATTCCCACGGCGAAGCAGGCAGGGCCCCATGCATCACGGCAGAGCTCAGCCCTGGTTTCCACTCCCGGTGGTGGAGAGCAGGCTCTCGGCGGAGGCAGGCCAGAAGCAGCACAGCATGAGATGGCAGCAGAGCTGCCTCAGCCCCACAGTTCTGGCTGCAAGATGGGAATAGTCTGGCGATGGTTCTTGCATCCCCACGGGGGGCAACGGGTGATGGATCTGCATGCTGGCACCGCGTCTGCAGCCCAATGATCTCCAGCTGTCAGAGATGGCAGCTGACTGTGTTATAGCCAGTTCAGAGCTGGGCTTTATGGTTTCTTTGGGTTACCAGAGCCCTTTTCATTATGGCCAGAAGAACTTCAAAAATGCAATGCTATGGATACAGAGGCAAATTCAGGCTTGGCAAAACAGAGCTGCTTTCACTTATGTAAGGGTTGAATCTGCCTCCTAGTGCTTTAGTGGCGAGTGACTTCCTCTCTCTTTGGTGTGAAAGTGTTGCTGATGCTGTCCCAGGCAGCTAGAGGTACTGCTGAAGCACGTCCATCCACCCCTTCAAGAACAGAAAGAGCTGGAATAGGTCTGGAGGGAAAAATTGAGAGATTCTTATGAGGGTACCAAGCTGGGGGGCCTGAGGCTCTGCTTTTGACTGTGCTGCAGACTTCAGAGGAATAATCCAATTTTTCCACTCTCTCACTTGTCTATCTGTAAAAAGGGATGACAATATTTTATTCATCCATCTCACCTATTCAGAGTAGAACATATATTGAAATATAAGCAGTGATAACAGAACATTAAGCAAATGGGCCTGGGAGTATAGAAGCTACAGAGGTGGTTAGATGGAATCAAAACAAATATCATGAGAAAGAGAGCAGAAATCACAAACACGGCTGGCTCACTGAAATTCCCTGCTTAGAAATGCAGCTGAGGGCAGGTTTTGGGTACTTCTTTTTTCTTTTTTCTTCTTTTTTTTTTTTCCCCTCCTTACTTGCTGAAATGGAGGTAGTGGGGAGGAGCTCATTCCCCTCCAAGAGCCAGAGATACAGCTCCTCTGTTGGCTATGGGTGGGAGGATCTTTACTAAAAGGAGAAAAGCATGGGTGCACTGAGGGTGCTGCTCATGTGACACTGGGACACCCAAGGTGGCTGAGGCCTTAGAAATGCCTTTGGAAATTCACTGAGTGCTTACTGACTGTCCAAGAAAAGGATAAATTTATTCCCTGATGAATGAATTGTGGTCAGCCAAGGAAGAATTTCAGAGATCATATATCTGCTGTAGAGACTAGTGAAAGAGTGAAAGAAATGGGCCAATCTGGCCCGTGTAAAGATAAACAGTGATTAGAGAAAGGAAACAATCCAAGGAACAAGCTGGATTTGGCAAGAATACATCAGCACTGTGTTTTCCAACCCTGCAAGTGTACAGCCCCTAGGCAAGACCAACTCCAGTGGAAAGCTTCAGCCAGCAAACTGCAAACACTTAAAAAAACTGATGATAGGCTCTTTGGGAGCCTCGCTGGGAGGAGGATTCTTCTCTGGCAAAGTGACTTGCATACTTCTGGCACTAAACAAACCATGTCTAACTATGGTGCTTCTGTGGTCACCCATCGCCGCACTATTTTTGTGCCTCCCTGCATTAACCCGCTCCCCGCGCGCAGTCCCCACAGCAGAGGAGGGAGCTCTACACAGCTTGCCAACAGAAGGCAGAGTCTTAAATTTGGACTTGAGGAAGGACTCTTGATGAAATCCAGAATCGTAAACCAAAGTCCTCTTTTGGCTTACTCATATGAGTCAGGACCGCCAATCATCGCTACAGCTGCAAGGGCTGGGTAATGCTTTTGGGACTCTGGCAGCAACCCACACCACAGGAGCAGCACCCCTTCTCTCTTTTTGGGTGGCCCTCCAGTGGTCAGAATACTTGATGCGGAAAGCTTGGGCTCTGAGCATCCCATGTTTTATGGAGACGAGGGTCCACAGCCTCGACCAGCCAGCGTGCTCTAGGGGAGGCTGCATTCCCTGTGGCCTTTGCCAAAGCAATGTGGTGGAGACAAAGATTTCCAACGTCCGTGAGGTCGGTTCTGAAGCCTTGTGTTTATTGGCATCCCTGGATTGGAAGGAAATCCTCATTCTCCTTCATTTAATGTGAAATGTGTCTAACTGGGCTGTCAGGGCAGCTGAGGAAAAGCTTGTGTGGGGTTTTGGAACGAGACATCGGCACTGCTGAAACAGTCCAGCGTTGCACTGTAACAGCACTTAAATGGTGGTGGGGCAGGGATTTGGGGATACAAGCATCTGAGACAGTCTTGCTCCTTGGTCCTGTGGGACAAGTGAGTGATTGGCCCATGATTTCTGAGGCAGTCTGTGACTGATAAGGAAACTGAGCCCCAAAGCGCCAGGTTCACAGCTGCTCCACTGGTACCTCATAGATACCATCACTCCATCATGGTGCCAGTGGCTCACAGGCTTTGGTTTGCCATGAGAGTAACAGGATTTCTGCCCTTGGATATATACATGCTAAATAATGGAAATCTAACAAAATCCATGACTTTTCTTTTCAGTGCAGGATGGAGAAGTGAACTCCTGGAGAGAACTGCTGGAGGTGGGGCAGCACATACCATCAGTGGTGTGAGACAAGACCTCCCCTTCAAGCAGCTCCTTATCTTTCCATTGTGGAGTAAGTTTTTTCCCCATCTGTGTTATATGCCTGCTGTAGACTAACCTCTTTGCTGAACAGATCATTCTGCTGTTGAGCAAGGGCTGGGCCCTCACTGTGTGTGTTTGAAAATTATTA
Organism: Anser cygnoides; assembly: GCF_040182565.1. Classification (NCBI taxonomy): domain Eukaryota; kingdom Metazoa; phylum Chordata; class Aves; order Anseriformes; family Anatidae; genus Anser; species Anser cygnoides. Next base: position 45,791,698 of record NC_089876.1, read on the forward strand.
AATATGTGACCATTTTATCAAATTGACCCTTGCATGGATCCTCCTTAGGACAACACATGTGCCTGACTGGCACTGCCTGCTTTTGTCCCATTTCAAGACTTTGTGCCCTAACGCTATTACAAGCTTTTCTATAGATTGTCTGGAAACTATAAAGTGGCAACTTCTAGCTCGGTGTGATTTACCCTGTTGTTTTCTGCTGTGCAAAAACTGTTTGTCAGTGGAGCTGTGATTTCAGGAGGATGTTTGCACAGAAACATAATGAGCCTTGGCTGGTCCTCGGGAGCAGGAGCGATTTTGAATGGCTGCTGACCTCTTGGAGAATCTGGGCTGCGCTCAGGCAGAAACCACTGAGCCAGAAACAAAAACCTGGAGAAACTAAAGCAGGCTCTCCATCTCCTGCTCCGCTTTAGTAAAGAGAGGCTTTGTCCAGAGGCAAATGGTAGAAGACTCATTCATACCTTTTTTTTTTATTTTATTTTTAACACTAATAAAAAAAAAGTCTGTGTTTTTCAATGTGTTTATATAAACTGCTTGCTTGCAAATGAGCTGGCCCTCTTGCTGGTTCTGTTCTTATAAGCAGCTTCGAGCTTGCTCTTTCTCCTGGGCTTGGGACCTGTGAGTTAGCTCCTTGCATAGGCTCTGTGAAGCAGTGGGATTCTTTTACACTCTTGAAATCACACAGAGCAAGATTGATTTGCTTTGTAGTCAGGGTTATTAGTTCCCTTTCTGCAACCAGCTGTATGGTGGTATCTTTTTGGCTTTTGCTATTGCACAATATAAAAAAGTAGAGGAAAATATAAGCAGGAGTTGTGTTTGAATAAGAAACTGGAAAAAAAAAACAGTATTTTTGTCCAATAGTACTTTTTTTTTTTTCTGACCTCTTTAAGCAATTAACTATCTTACAGTAATAAATCACATTTTGCACTTCAGGGATGTAAAGACTTGAACAAAAGAGCTGCGGGTTATAGAATTGCTCCTCACAGTGCTGCTCTGACCTCTTTCCAAAATCTGCTCTGCTCTCAAAAATGGAGGGCTTGCTTGTACTAAAAAAGAAAAAAAGAAAAAAAAAAGAAAAAAAAAGAAAAAAAAGAGAGAGAGAGAGAGAGAAAAAAAGGAAAAAAGAAGAGTCGCCTTTGGCCAGAGATCAATCACGGAAAATTTCAGCCCCATCAGAGAATGTTTTGGAAACATATGAGGCTGTAAGCAGATGATCTGATCCTGATCCTACTTAGCTCACAGCTGTTTTACTCCTGTGGTAACGCCAGTGTCTGCAGTTGTTTTACCCATGATGTGCCACTGTAAGTGGAGATCAGGATCAGGCTGCGGGTTATAATGGCATCTGCTCTGCAGCCTCTGCGCTAGCAGTTGCTGATGGGGAAAGAGGCAGAGAAAGATGCTGTTACAGTCCTTGTTCTCGTGAGTGGTGGTAGTGAATGGAACTATTCATATGATTAAGGGCTGCAAGACCAGGCCCCACAGAGCTGTACTATAAATAGTGAGATACAAACCTCAAAAGATGTAGTGCTTTAATTCGCATGGAAATTCTGACTTTGAGGTGCTTATCTTGACCTTTGGACTGCAACATGCATTTTGTTTTGGTATTTCAGCACTTCAAGTGCTGGGTTGGATCCCCATGAAGTGCAAATATCAATTAAAATTATATGAAGCTGATTTGGCTAAAACATCTCTTCCTTCTTATAAGCATGAGACTTTTATAACCACTCAAGGCTCTTGCAAGAGGTGGTATTTGGAGAGCATGGAGTACTCTGACCAGTAGGACAAGCGCATTCAAGATACAAACACCTCCAAGACGAAGTCTTTTTTTGGGTTGCCTTGTGTCATTGTACCCATCACTGGCATTGCAAGTAACAGCACATTGCACCCTTCCTCTAATGGGTGCAGTTTTCTCATGTGCTCTAATGAGCCTGGAGAAAGAGCTGCAATTGCCTGTCTCTTAAAGGAGAGACCACAGTATCATGATCTTAGCCTCTGAAAGCAAAGAAAATAAGGAAAATTTTATAGTGAAGCCGATTTTTTAAATAATCATGTATCCTCTTCAACCACTACCAATACAGCTGTACTTAATTTAAATTATGTGGATTACAGCATTCAGAATGACTCCTCTGCTTGTATATCTACTTCTCATGAATATTTCTGAGGGAAGAAATGTCCTCAAACGTGCTGCTCCAATACTTACTTTGAAGTGCAGAAATTCAGCAGCTGGTCTTGTAAAACAAAGTAGCACATCCATATACTTGAGCTGTTTCTTGTCTTTCTCTTCCCTGGGCATTCGCTAGATCAGCAGTTAGAGAAAGGCAGGATGTTGGGTGAGATGAATTTTTGGTCTCACCTGCAAAAACTGTTCTTCAGCCCAAATTTTTATAGGTGCAGTGCCTAGCACAGATATCCCACATAATGTGGTCCTCTTCTTACTCAACCTGCACTGTACAGTACTTTCATGTTATTAGAACTGCAAAATTAAATTATATTCTGGTATTTCAAATGCTCTGAAGAGGACTCCCTGTCAACATCTCTGTTGCTCTTATGTTACATTTGGGCAGATGCTGGCTCCACCTGTTGATGCATTTTCCCCCTTGGTTGCTTAAGTGCAAGCAGCCTTTGAGGCACCTCATTCTGTTACAAACAAACCTTGAAATGAAACGCAATTGTGTAACTGTAAAATGTATTCAATTTATACAATTCTATGTCTTGGTGAGGTGAATCAGACTGGTTCATGAGTGATTTACAACCTGCTGAAGATGCTACTTCTATCATGCAATTAGATGTGGCTGAATGGCTGGACTTATGCTGTTAAAAAGCATGGCAAAAAGTTACAAGCAGCTAATGAACCAACTTAACAATTGTCCTAAGTCCTATGTTATACTCAGTATTTCTCTGAAAAATGCTCAGCTGACAGATCTTTGTTTTATTATTGTCTTTGCCAAAGAGCGACTCAAAGTGGGCGTCAAATCTGATTTGGTAAACACCAAAGTCAATGGAAAAATGCAGGTTATAACAGAAATGAGAATGTAGTTGTTCTTATGATTTTGTGGCTAATAAGTGTTGTCTAAAAGTATTAATCATATTTAATGCTTAAAACGTTAGTGATGAAGCCCCTAGCTCTAGCAGAGTTGTCGGTATATTACTGGCTGTGAAAAACTGCAAATGCCAGTAGTTCTTGCTGGTGAATTAAATCTTCAAAATTGCTCTACAGATGTCATATGTAAAAACCATTTAGTGACATGTCAAAGGTGGCATTTTTCTCTGGTTCTTTTCCTACAAAATCCCTTCCAAGAGTCATCTTTGGATCTTGCAGATTGTTGGTTCTGGGAAGTTCCAGGGCCAGACTTGACGTGTGTGCAGATCACTGCAGATTCGTCGAAGTCAAGGAGGAACACTTCTTTTCAATGACATTCTGTGGCCAGGACTTCCATCCATTAATCATGTGAAAAAGGACCTCCTTTAGTCAAAGCTGCCAATTTTTAATGTAATTGAATGTCACCTTATCCTTATATGACTACAGAAGAAAAGCAGAAGCTCTTGCTCAACATCCATTTGTTTTATGCCCTTACATATTTTTGTGGCAGTCAGAGTTTCATGTGTCTGATAAATGCAGGAAAAGGACATTTTTACCAGAAGTTGAGCTAGAGGTACCAGGAAGCAATTTTTTTTTTTTTTTCAGGTGGAAAACCTGAAGCTGAAGAGTTGCAACTGTTCCTGCAGGTAAAGGACTGGGATTCCACGTGTGAGGAGATGAGAAATCTTTATTGTGCATTGTAATGTTTGAAGCATTTTTTCTTCCTTCCTTTGGGAAATAAAATGAGTGAAAATAAATATTAGGAAGTATGCAAAATAAGCTTACATGTGTAAGTAAACATATGCTGCTTTAGGCCAGTTATGTAAAGCTGAATCTGACAGTTCCAATTCAGTAAATATTGATAAGCATTCAGAAAAACTATTCCTTTCAAAGTTTGGGCACTGAATCCAGGTGTCACCATGTTGATGACAGTGGGTTGATATCTTAACATAATCTCACAGAGGAGTTTGACTTACTGATGAGTAAAAGTGATAGGATCTGGCCCATGATCAAACTGCATTATGAATTCTACTTTTTTGTTTTTAGAATAACTCTGTCTTACAAGATGATGAACTGACAGTCACACAGGAAAAAAAATCAGACAGACACTTCTTTTCTGGATAGATTAAACTCTCTAGAGGCTGGTAAAAATGAAGCAAATCAAGTACATCATCTTTCATATTCACATCAACCCATCTATTGTTGAAAACATCAGAAGTCAGCGTGTTCTCATTCAGCTGAAATATTATTTCTGTGCTATTTCTAGAGCAAAAAGAGAAATATCTGAGAAGTGAACACATTTAATAATCAACAATATGAAAGAGAAAAACACTGAAAAAAACAGAGCACAAAGCCCTACTTTATGTCGGCAGATCCTGCCATGTTCATAGAAAGCCACCTGGAAGAATAAGTACCAGTTCCCATGAATAAGAGAGCTGAGATATTTCACCAGGGTCAGTTTCCTGTCTGTCTCAAACCTTTTGTTTTGTTTTGTTTTGTTGTTGATTTCTGCTTGTGGACTATTTTTTTTTTGGTTGATTTCTGCTCTACCTGAAGGAGCAGGTGACATGTTGCTTATGCTGACAGGTAGGTCTCATTGCCAGCCTGTGAACTTGAGTCTTGAAGGCTTTCCAGAATGGGCTTTTCTTCAGTGAGCCACAAGCCATTTAGTGCAGTTGGTCATCGGCAGGCTAGAGCACATTTAGTAATGCACCTTTGCAAAGCAGCATGCACAGGTAGAAGGTGGAAAATGCTTTTGCTTAGTCATTATATCTTTACCAGTACCCAGCAATGATCTAACGGCTCTTGGGTAAACACCGGTGCTTCAAAGAACGTGTGTGTTAATTTGGCTTTGGAAATGAGAGGACAGGTATCTAGGAAGCATGACCTCTGACGAGGCATCTTTTGATGTTCCACATTATCACTAGGTTTGATGACTGCTCATTTTAATTTCTCTGAAAGAATCCTCAGTAATGTCTTATTCTGCCCACCTGTGGGCTCTGTTTCTTACTTGGACTAGTGATTCTTGAGTGGAATACATTACAGAGTAATGCTGAGCCACTTTTTGCAATGCCATGAATGGGACATGGTAAGATGTACAAGATCTACAAGAGAAATCAGTTGTGCATTCACAGGTATCAGACGTGCTTGAAATACGTGAGCATGTCTCTTTGAGAAGTTTAGGTTAATGTAGCTAGGATGACCCAACTACATCTCTCCTTTGCATGTCTGCATTTATTAATGGTATGCTGGTGTGTGTGCCTGAAGTGCAAAGTATCAATATGTAATGATTCTCAGACTTGTGGGTCATCTATAGACATCAGTGGTAGTATCTCAGTAAACTTTCCAGCCTTGAATGTATTAGCACATAGCAAAATACTAGTATATAGTGAAATACTGTTTGGAAAGTGTGCATTGATTTTTCTCAGTGACATGATATCTCATTACAAGACAGAGCATAGCTGCCACAATGCACATATCTCATTCATATATGGTGAATCATTCTCTATTTTTCCTGTTAATGACTCAACATCTCATGAACTGGGAGTGACCACCTATTGTCTTTCTGATCTGCTAAATGGCATCTGGCAACAGCCACTCTTGTGCAACATATTTGGCCAGAGTGGGCTTGTTGATGACAGGAAGTCAGGGACGTAGATGGATGGCCAAAGAGACATGCCTCATTAGTGTGGCACACATGAAGTGCTACTATTTGCATACTGATGGGAGCATGGTGTAGACTTACCACAGAAGGAACTGCCAATCTAGTGATTATATTCTGTTGCAAGAGCCTGTGCAGGTGGCTGACCATGACTGTTGTGCTCATTTGACACCTTTTTGTGGCCATTTTCCTGAACAAAGCACGTAACTATGTAGGCTGTGTCAATCATCCCGTTTGATACAGCTTCTCACAGACTATCCTGAGGTACCACCGGTAACTGGCATACATTTTTCTCATCAGAACTGCTCATCCTTCAGCTTTCCACCTTCTGCAACTGCCTGACTGAATAAGTGGCTCTTCTTCCCATGCAAGCTCTGTCCCTTTTTCTATTGAAGGTAAATGGCTGTGTGGGTGAGCTGTTGACTGATCATTTAATGCTCTCTCAGCCAGAATTCAGTGGGTAGATCTTTGTGCAGCATTGCTTGCTGAGAGCTGCATTTCCAAGAACACCTCAACTTTTCATCTATTCATGTTCATGCACTTGCTTAGTCATGCTTATCCTTACCCTGACTCGTCAGTAGTTGATAAAGAATGTGTTTTTTCCCATGTACTTTTGTACTGGAGCTTGGTCCCTGCTGCAAATAAAACTGCTCGAATCAATCACAACTCTGTCATAAAATCCACAGCTTGGGTGGCTGTCCCTGTGTGGGGAAACCCTGTTGTGGTTTAACCCGGCTGGCAGCTAAACACCACACAGCCGTTCGCTCACCCTCCCCCCTCCCTCTCTGGGATGGGGGAGAGAAACGGGAAAGTGAAGCCGGTGAGTTGAGATAAAGACAGTTTATTAAGACAGGAATATAATAATATAAGGAATATAAGGAATATAATAATAACAATAATAATAATAATAGTGATAATGATAATAGTATTAACAATAATAATGTGTAAGAAAACAAGTGATGCACAATGCAATTGCTCACCACCCGCTGACCGATGCCCAGCCTATCCCCGAGCAGCCGGCCCCCCCCACCCCGGCCAGCCACCCCTATATATTGTTTAGCATGACGCCAGATGGTATGGAATACCCCTTTGGCCAGTTTGGGTCAGCTGTCCTGGGTCTGTCCCCTCCCAGCTCCTGCCGCACCCCCAGCCTGCTCGCTGGCAGGACAGAGCGAGAAGCCGAAAAGTCCTTGGCCTGGTGTAAACACTGCTCTGCAACAATTAAAACATCAGCATGTTATCAGCGCTCTTCTCATCCTAATCCAAAACATAGCACCCTACCAGCTACTATGAGGGAAAATTAACTCTGTCCTAACTGGAACCAGGACACTCTGCATCCTGGTCCTTGAATGGAGTGAGGGTACCCAGCAGATAATTTTGCTACATTAGCTAGTGTGTGTACGACTTGTACAACCAGCTTGGGAACAGTTATATCCTTCTTGTAGCTTCACACAGACCTTCTGTGTAGCAAGTGCTAGGGGGGGGCTGAAAATTGGGCTGCTGCAAAAAATTGTTTAATATGTTTACAGTCATAACAATCTTTTGCTGGTGTACTTTTGATCAGGCATGGAGGTATGTATACCCATACAGATATGACAGTATGCTAGAAATATTATTTACTTTCTGGAGTTTCAAAATTCAGATTTAGTGAAATTAAATTAACTAACTGTTACCCATGGAAAGATCTTTAAAGAAAGGAGTAGCTACCTATTACCTGTTCAATAAGATGTGCTTTGAAGGTGCATGTCAGAACAGAAAAAGGATTTTAGAAATGGAAAATCTTTCATTAGGTTCATTATTAATAAAATTCCAACAAGCTTTGCATTACAGAGATTAGACATGTAACTTCAGAAATTGAAACTAAGGAAATCCGTCTGTAAACATGGCATATATAAAGTATTTGTGCTCCGATAAGAAGATGACTGATTTTATTTTTTAGCCAGTAAAGGTCGTAGTGCACATCTCGGTGCCTCCATGGTTGGGGATCCACCACAGCAGTTCAGTGATCTGAATGCTATAAAACAATTTCATTCTTTGCATTGCTTGAGACATCCCACATGGCCTCAGGGAAGTCATTTAGCTTCTCTGTACCTCAGTTCCTCTTCTGTAAAATGGAGATAGCATTTCTACTCTTTGCAAGGGCATTATAAGAAAAAAAAAAAAGAAAAATCATGATATGTTCAGGCAGCACAACATAGGACTCCAAATAAAATGTATTGTTCACTTGAATCTTATTCTGCATTAAAAATTTGCATAAAGCTTGCAAAGATGTAAAGCGTATGCTTACAAATACAAAAATATTTAGTTTTAGAAATAAGAGCCAGTCATAGTGACATTGCTATAATTGCTATTATGATGATTCATAGCATTATATTGACACCAACACTGCCTAATCAGGAGTAGGAGAAAGCCCCAGCCACTGTGGAGAGAGCTTGCAGAGTAAAAAGTCAAGACAGCTAAACTATAGCAGAGCAAGAATATGCCAGCCAAATATGAGGGTTTCATCACACATTTGTCTTGCAGTTTTTCCCTCCCTCACCTTCCCCACCACACCTTGCTGTGTTTCCTGCCTTCCTGCCTTTCCTCTCCTCCGTGTCCCCCAAAGACATGCTCTCGCTGGGGCCCGCAGTCAGTGCCTGCCCGCCGCCCCGCTGCTGCTCTTCGGCGGAGAACCTGCACTGCAAGTTTCAGCTCAAAACAAACATTCATGGCTGAGTTATGAACCCCCAGAGGGATAGATGGTGAAATGGATTAAAGCACTAACTCTTTGCCTTTGGCTCAAAGCCATGCTGGGACAAAAGTTAGAGTGAGCTTGAGAGTTAACTTTTTTTTTTTTTTTTGGTCAATATGACTTGGGTTTGGACATGGCAAAATAAGGCCGCGAATGAAATACTGCTGGTTAAGACACATCGGCAGGGTTTCAGGAAGAGCCAACGCAGTGCTCCAGCCAGTCCGACTTATTTGGTGATGACAAGCTTTGACAACCTTTCAGGAAACGTTTCAGCTTCCGAAGCAAAAGCCAACACCCATGGATGGCTGTCCAAAGCAGGGGCCTGTGGGAGGAGGAGACACCCAGCATGGCGGCTGCCCCATTAGGGAAAGTTCTCACAAGGAAACACTTGCACGCCTCCTGCACCATGTGGGCTGTGGCGGTGGAATGAGGACATTGAGGTAGGCCCTGTGACATCGCAGTGGCTGGGCTGTGTTCTTCATGAGTGGCTGTTTGCTTTCCCATGTCTTCAGGGGGGTGTCTCCTCAGGGTTCTTGGTACCTCCATGCTCTGCGGTGTCCTCTGCTGCTGAACTAGTTCTCCCATGCTTCATGGACCCTATGGGAAGTATCTAGAAAAAGACTCTGCTAGTAGTTTTTAGGCTTTGCCCCTGTGTGCTTGAATCAGAGATGATGAACAAATACTGTGGGTCAAGGGCTGGGTGGAAGGCTTCTGCCCTCCTCAAGTACCAGGTAGGGAAACAGGAGTGGTGCAGACTCAGACTTTTGTTTAAATCATCAAGACTTATAAAGGCTGAATAATGGAAGGCTGTTCTGATAAAATAAAAGTCGTGTCCTTATGAAGTATGTAGGTACAAGTCATTGTTTGTTCTTCCTCTCCCTCTCCGACAGATGTCTAAGGGTTTAATTCAGTTTTCTGTTTTTAAAGTGGCAAACAGAGGAACAAAAGCATTAAGGAAGGCTTACCTGAATAATAATAAATATTTTCCTAGGGATAAACAAAACTATTTTCAGTGTACAGGAGCATCTGAAAATATCCCACAGCCTTTCACTCATGCAAGGCTCTCAGGACATGGGGACTAGCCCAGGACCTGTGCTGGGGTGTCTGCAGCATCACTGGGGCCAATGCTGTCCCAGGAAGCCCCCAGAGTATCTGGACAAGGAGGAGGAGTGGCTGGGAAGGGGATGAGGCAGCAAGCTGGAGAGGGAGCCAAGAAGGAAGGCTCTCTAAATAACAGCTTATCTAGAGAGATTTATGATTATTCAAATATTATAAGCCACAGGGCAGGATGCATGGGTGCCCATGCTGGATGGGAGTGATGTTGTAGTTGTCCTGCACTGGATTGTGTTTTTGGCCTTTGGCAGTGATCCCCAGCCACCCCAAGTCCTGCAGGCTCAGTGGTGACCATGGGGCTGAAATAGCCCCAGCTTGAGTGCTGCTGTGGAAGCAGCATGGGACAAAGGTTTGTTATTGCTTCCTGGAGCTGAAGCAGTTTCTTCTAAATGAAGAAAAGTCTCTTGCTGTATAAAAAGACACCACGGCTTTGAAGGGAGCTGTTCAAATGAAGTGTTGTGGCTCAGAGTACTTAGATGTTTTTTCCCTCTGATCAGGAAGGGCCTCAAGTGGAGGTTTTGAAGGAAATAGGAGGATGGTGGCAGTTTTCACTCATCTCCTCGGTCAGAGCATTGAGGCTCCTGATAGATAAACAGCCGGTTGCTGACTTGAAGGGCTTTGAATAAAGCAACATGAGCTCTTTCTTGATTCTTAAAGTGAAAAGAAAGACAGGGGAGAGGAAATGGAGCTGGAACTAAAACCATCTTTCAGCCATTCCCTTCCTCATGCACCTGCAGAAGTTGCACTAGTTCAGATGGGGCTCAGGTGTCTTCTGCACCCTCCAAATTTCCTCCAAGTTCTTCTTCCAATCCTTTCCCTTGCTCATTTAGGCCAACATCATGGAAACGACTTCTTGCTGATGGTATATTACAACATTTGATCTACTGGAGAGGTAAAAACAGAAAGGAAAGCACACAACACCTTTTTGTTGTTAAATATGCAAGTTTTCAGCTTGTTCAAACTTTGGTTAGACTTTTGGAAACATCTAACTGACGCTAATTTATAGGCTAACAAAAATCTCACATTTATGAACTGGATCTTGTAACATGTTAATGAATCCTGCAGACCTATTTAGAATTAATAATAATAAGCTGTTGCTATATTCCTCAAGACCTTTTAAAGGAAACTTACTGAGCTGCATTGTATTTTTGCTTTAAGCTCTTAAAAAGGATCATGAATAAATGTGTTTGCAGGTACATCTAGATTTATATCACTGTATTTTCATTTGGTATCCTTTGCAGTAAATTCAGACTGCAGAAAAGAAAATAAAAAAATAAAAGTATAGTTATTTTTAACAGTTTATAAATGCCATGAAATTAATTGTTTCCTAATGTGAAAAAAACACAGAAGTCTGTGGATTTATATGAGAAACTAGTTTGGCTCCATCAATGAGCAAAACCTAATAATGATAGAGTATACCATATGAAAGGCAGCAACACGTTTTTATTGTTACTTTATTATTTTTTGACAGGATTGTGTTTTACAGTAATAGCTCACACATTTTCTTTTACAACATGGCATAAGGAGAGCGAACACTGGATCTTGTGCAGCTGGGCATGCAGGGAGGAGAAGCAGTTGCCTGACATACCCTCTGCATTAAAGATGTCCTTGTCACAAATGCTGCAACCTGTATTGCTTTGCTGTAGAAAACAACCTCTGGAAGGAAATAGGTATAACTCCTGATTACAGGTGGCTGGGAATTTTACAAGAAAGTAGCATTTCACCAGGAAGTATGTGTATTTGTTGAATCAGAGATGTTTTGGGAAGCTGAGAGGCTAAACCCTTGCTGGATCTGAGGCTGAGCTCCAGTGGCTGGATGTAAGCTGCCACAGCCCCACAGCCCCATGTCCCACCAAGGGATGGGCAGGTGCAGGTGTTCCCCTGTGTGCCCCCATCCTCCTGCAGGACCGAGGGGTGTGCAGAACCTGCTTGGGGGCTGCTCAGGGGCATGCCTGGTGGCCCGCAAGGTGCAGAGTGCTGATCACCCTGAAGGCAGAGCTGGTGGCTTCTCTCTCTCACTTCCAGAATGGTCCTATTTTCCCAGAATAACTAGTCTTTTTTCCATTTATTTATTTTTTTTAAAGAAACATCATGTTCAGAATATGTGTTTTTCTGGAGAAAAATAAATCTTTGCCAAATAACCCCAAATTTCACAGCTATACATGGATCTTCCAATATCTATAATCATCATTATTGAGAAAACCTTCTTTATCTCAGGTACCAATATAATATTACTTTATATATAGAAGTGACGTACACACTCTCATTTAGTTAAATAACTCAGAATGTGATTTATTTATTTCCTAAAATTGACAGCACTGTGCACTCTGAGTTCATTATTTACACATGCATTCACAGCCTACCAATCATCCTGCTACCACTGAATTTTTATGAAAGTATAACACTGACTATGTTTCAGTGGCACAAATATTCAAATTATTTCACGTGCCACATCAGTACACTGAGATGCTAAGATTCTTTCGGCATTAAACAGTGCAGTAAAAGCTGTGGCCATTTCAGTGTTTTTAGAAAGTTTCATTGAAGCATCTGCTGCAAGCAAGTATCTTGCAGAGAAATACAGCATAGATTTCGTCATTCAGAACATTTTTTGCATTGTGTATTAAATAACCAATGTCAGCCGTAGATATTTTGAGCATATACAGAACTCAAAGTGTTTAACTTATTATGATACCTTGTCAGTATATTTGTTACCCTATAGATACTGCGTTTTAAGTGTCTTTATATGTCTAATATACTTTAGCTTTTTTTTTTTCTGATAAAATCACTCAGACTTGTACTTTTGTAATCTTTCACACACTGTTTTTTTAAATGGGTTGCACAGTGATACCTTCTTAATTCTGAACACAGCTGGGTGTAATAGAAAGAGCTATTCACACCAAACATTGTTTATTGTAGGTGATTCTAGGGAATTTCCTAGTTTGTAATCCAGTAGAGATTTAAATGTGCTGTACAAACGCATTTCTCACAACTTTATTATATTAGCTTCTTTGCACTTAGCATTATTTCTTCCTGAAGTTGCTTAAATGGTGCCATTATTAAGAGGATATTTAGAGGAAAATAAAACATCAGCTAAATCTACCCATTGAGCATCCAGTTATTTGTGATATATAGCCAGCCTGAAAAGGCTTTCACTATGCCAGACTCTGCTGTTTTTGTGTGTGCATCCGTGTTTATACATCAACAGAGAAGCCTTGTGCAACAGAACTCTTTCCTGTTGCTAAATAAAAACAATAGAAAGCCACGTGAAACACTCGGAGTGCACTGAGAAATTCTTTCAGGATGCACTCGGAAAGGAAGAGGTTAGTGGCAGCAGACACAGTGAGGAAAACTGGAAGAACAAGAAGCCTTGTATGAACACACAAAAGAGTGTCAGTTCATGCACAACTCAAATTATCCCTAGAAAGGCACAGTCGCAAAGGTTAAAATTCTCATATGATTGAAATAATTCCCATTTATGTGTTACTTGATGACAAGAGCTGCTGACTTCTTTTTTGCAGAGTATTCCAAGATTTTAGAATTTGCCTCTGTCAAAACCCTGAGATGAAACTTTCTGAAAACATTTAATGCTGAACTTTTCAAAACCAGTTTGCTTTGAATTGATTGTTTTGATTTGTTCTCTTTCCTCTTTTCACTTTCTATTTTCTCCTCTGTGGAGTTCAAACATTATAACATTTGAGACTAGTCTGAGAGCCCAAAAAATCAAGATATAGGTGGCTTATGTATCAGATTTTATAAAGCCGGTTTTTGCTGAGTGATACAAATTAGGGATTTTAATTAAAATTATGAGGAGATCTTTACACAATGATAACTTTACTATTTAATACCTTCTGACTTGGGAAATTTTTCTCAACACTTTCTCTTTAGGTATTTTAGGTTTCTAGGAGCTGCCTTTGGATTTTCTCGTTTGATCTCTGATCTGCAGCTGATCTGAACAGAATGAGATCTACTAATGGACAGGCAAAGAAAGCATAACCTTTCTTTTTGTTTTTCTTTTATTGAAACAAACATTTCTTGAGAGAATTATGAAGAAGACACTCCTCACTTTTCCATTTCCATTCCCATACACTGCTTTATACAGCTAATTGCTGTGACAACAGAAACAGGCTGAAAAAAGCACTGAGCCTACTTTTATTTTAGTAGGATTTCTCTTTCTACCTCCAGTGCAGAAGGGTGCCTGGCAATATTAATAGCCTTTTGCTTCACTGGTTCTTTTATATAGGGACATTAAAATTGATTTTCTGCATCTTGGCATATGAAGACTCAAAAGTGTGTTACATGCCCTATTGCCCAAAAGTGTGTGTTCACAGAGCAAAGGTTCCAGTGACAGGGACTTTTATGGTATCAGGAGGCCTGAGCTACTGAACTGGAGGAGCAGAGCACGACAGGCACATTTATAGTGTTACTGAAGAATTAGCCTACCTTTGAACCAGCTGCCCAGATGCTCTGATTGAAAAATCTGGCTTCCTGACAGGAGGGGAGCAAGGCTGGAAGGGAGAAGCAAACTTTGCAAGACACACCCTATGATAAGTAAAAAAGACATCGTTTCTCACAGCAGCTCCTTGCCACAGGGGCTGCTGGAGACATATTTACAGCTCTGAGGTAATAAAGGTGCAAGTTAATGTTGGAAATTGAGTTCTTAAAAGAGAAATTCAAAAATGCATCACCAGAAAGTGAAAGAATTCTGATCATGAAGCAGCCAAGCTGCTGCCAAAGATTTCCAGTACCCAACTAAAATCAGCTTCCTTTTTAAATAACGATTCGAGGGGTCACCTCTAGACACACAGGCCAGTAAGCATGGGCTTAGGAAAAGGACATCTGGATGGAGAAAAGACGATATTTTAAAAGACCAAGAGGAAGATTAAGTGGTAGATAGTAGCAGTCTGTCATGATCACCTCAAAGGAAAATATTCTCTCATCTTACCTAGCAAAATTCTTCAAGTTTAGTGACAAAATGACCGGTCTGATCATGGCATTCTACCTTGTTCATATTACATATGTTCTTATATGTGTTCAGATACTCTGCTATATTCACCTCTCAATGAGTTTTAAATATTCTATTTTTCATCATAGGGTTGGAGAACATGTCCACTCAGCCAGGAGTTAAGGCAGCCAGGATACTGACTTGGATGCAGCAAGGTGCTTTCTCAGTACCAGCTGACTACTGCCTCTTAGAGAGGAACGAAGATCTGGAGAGAGAGCCTGCCCCTGCTGAAATTAAGGTCACAGTTGGAAGCCAGGGTTTGGGGTTTGCTGGATTTATGGATTGGGTTTTATGTAGTGTTAATAGTGATTTAAGAGTTACTAGTAATTTCTTTACACAGAAAACAGTGAGTGTGATATTATATATGACCAACTGGATCACCACAAGAATGTGCTTTGGCACTCCTCCTGTTCCATTTTCAGGCAGTGGGAAAGCCAGTGCCTGTTTCAGTCCAAAGTTAATGGGAATCTTTTTGTTGACCACAAGGTGCTTTGGATAATACGTTTAATGAGCACAGTTACCTTGGAGTTATTAGAAAGGGAGCAGAGAAGAGATGTCACTGACTAAGTTCATGATCTTGCTACTGTGTAGAGCCCTCATCCTTCTCTCAAAAAAAATAAAGCAGAACTAGAAAAGAAACAGAGAAGGACAACAACTGGGATCAAAAGAACACATGGGATCTATTCTGCAAGAAATATTTCAATAGACTGGAGAAAAATATGGTAGAGATCTGTGTAATTACGAGTGGTGATGGAGAAAGTGAATCAGGAACAACTAACTGATCATTGTTCTGCATATGATAAGAATTAGGGTAGGCCAGATAAGATTATCTGGCAAGTTCAAAAGAAACAAAAGGAAGTACTTCGTCATGCAAAATACAGCTGAAATGTGCTTGTCATAGGATGCTGCTGATGCTAAAGGTTTCAATGTGCTCCAGAAGTGATTTGACAAATTCATGGAAGAAAAGACCTGTCATGTACAAGAACATTATATTTAGCTCAGGATGGGCAAAGATCTCTGGAGCAGAGGAGATTGCATGGGAAAGTCCCATCTCATGCTCATTCTGCTCTTATCTGTTTTCCAGACAATATTTGTCAGGTACTATTGGAGACAAGGGACCTTTGGTCCAGCACAGCCAAAGTGTTATGGTGTTAAAACAACATTCAATTTCTCACTCAGCCTCACTCATTCCAGACAATTTTCCTTGGAGACAATCAGGACATAATCAAGAGCAGTCAGGCTTCTGGGTGGGAGGAGGTGGTGATAGGAATGGCTATTACAAATCAATTCATAGAGGATCTGTTTCTAACATATGCGACAAAGCACACAGATTTGGAGGTCTAGTTAGATTTTCAGTTAAATAGTTATAGTACCAAATATATTTATTGCTGCCCTTGCCTATAGCTAGAGAAACAACATTTTACACAGACTCAGCTTAACCATTCGGAGGTTGCACCATCTGAGCAACAGACCTGGCTAAACACAGAAACGACAGAAGGATTTTTTGTTATAAGTGAGGAGGCTTAATGCAGATGAAGTGGCCATATGGAGTGAAAAACATAATCATTAAGAAGATGGAAAGATACTATTAGCTCAAGGATTCCCAAAGTTTGTTTATGGAAAGCTGGCATAACAAGCGGGACATCAAGTATCAGGACCTAAAATACTTAACCTGTAATTCCCAGTCCTCCTTTCTCAGCTCCTCAAAACTTTCAGTGTCCACTTCCTACTATTCTTTAAAGCAGAAGGGTGAAACACAGTTTCTTGCTGCTTTTCAGAGAAACGGGAGAAGCTGAGGGGTGCAATCAGATGGTGTGACACATGCAGCTCTCTGGACTCTCGGGGTCCCCAAACACTCAGCAAATGCTTGGCATGTGTGGAGGAGACTTTGTAGCTGCAACAGCCTCAGACACCTGAATTCACTGAGGATGGCTGCAACTAATGTCACCTTGTGCATCTTACCCAAAGGTGTCTCAGGCTGCCCTTTGGGAACTTTGCAACAGAGGAGGCAAAAGACATCAAAGCAAGTCATGGTGTAGGAATTGCCAGAAGAGAAAAAGTGTCTGAAACGTTGGCTAGATAAAGAAGTGCTGCATAAAATAACAACAATGTTTCCTTCAACCAAACAAAACCAACCAAACAAACAAAAAAACAAAACCAAAACAAACAAACAAATAAAACCCCCAAATGATCTAGGGTATGAAGGAGCCTACATTAACAATTTAGAACTTCATTCACAGTGTGAGTGAGTGGAGAGACTCCTCCACTCATTGCAAGAGGTGTTGTATAACACTCCTACAGCAGGTATGCTCTTATGCAAAAGATATTCCTAGCCTGATAAAAGACAGTTTTTTCATGAATCACAGCAGATACAGAATTGTGTGCAGTTAAAATGGACTGATCAGTAGCTGTCAAAAGTATTTTTTGGTAGCAAAAAAAGAGAGAAGCTTGAATGACACCTGCAAACTGTTCATAGGCACTCCAATAACTGTGTGGACAAACAGAGTCATACAATCACAGCATGGATAACAGTCCACAGAGCCAGAAACTCAGAAACAAATGAACCTTTTGGCACAAGTTTGCAATATGAAATCACTTTTAAAAGAACACAAAAAACATTAAGCCTTCTGGTCATTTATTTTGCACTATGCAGTGGTACTGTCTGCAACTTAGAAGTGATTAATAAAAAATACCACTAAATCTCTACCTGTTACAGAGAAAACCCTTAAAATTCTTCTTAATTATCTTTCTGTGCCAAAAAAACACAGTCAAGTTTTTCTACATTTTTAATCAGTGTTGTTACTGTTAAGCCTTTTCATGTTTATTTTTCATTATTTAAATATAAAGATTTTGTTGAAATAATGCTCTTTGATACAAATAATTTAGAATAAGGAATGTGTGCCAGCAAAGCTAAGTTAATTATTTTGTCTGAATGCCTGGCAGATGAAAATGATGATAGACCTGGGACATGTCTACACTGGGCAGGAAGGTGTGGTGCAGAAATCCCCAGGCAAGCGCTGAATGGGCTAGCTCCAGACCTTGAACCAGCACAACCACATTTGCATGGAGCTACTGACAGGCAGCTTCACTAAGCTTGGGACCAACCCTGGGCAAGTGCTGCTGGATCACCAGCTTTTCAGCTGGCTCTGGTGTGACACTGTGCTGGTTGGGGGTACTCAGACTCAGGGCTTCAAATCAGCCAGGTCTAACCTGAAGCACAGCTCAAATGAGGTTGATGAAGACAAGCCATGCAGAAGAAGGTGCTCCTTCCCTAGTGGTAGTTGACTCTGGTTGGACATCAGTTTGGCTGATTTTTGTTGCCTTATTTTTTTCTCACGCTGATTATTATTATTATTATTTCAGCCTGTATTAGGAAGATGATGAAAGCTAGTCCAAGCCACTTTACTGGCCACTACACATCCTTGCTATTCCACAGTAAAAGGCATGGGAAAGCTGGTTGGACTTCATTCCTTGCATCAAATGTCAGAAATGTTGTTAAATGGAAGGTTAGTTAATCATTTCAGATTCCATTTATCTTATCACGTGCATTTACATAAAGGTAATTATTTATATGGTACACTAATTTGTTTGTATTCCCTATGGGAAAAATCCTGGTTTAATAGAAATGAGACCAGTGATCACCCAGAAGGTGTAATAATACTCCAGTGCCACCTTGTGCTACAGCCTTCACCACGATGGGAAGAAGCCCCCCAAGCAGTCCTTGCCTCCTAGGAGGAGTCAAATTGACAGGGGACAGGCAGGGAAAAAAAGAAAGAATAAGGGAGAAAGAGTGCATTCACAAGCATCCTCAATATAGGCCTGTTACCTATAAGCAGAGGTCAACCTCTTTGTAAATCCTTTGCTGCAGAAGCCCTGGCTGAGCTGCCTTCTCATTTCACGTTTTTGCTGGAAGACCTAATTCGTGTAAGTTACATTACAAACTGACCTGTCCACCTGGAGAGAAACCAAAGGAGCTCTTTTAAGGCTATTAATATGTAATTACTAAATAAATAAATATAATAATGATAATAAAAATTTAAAAAAAAAGATTGATCATGAACTTCCTTGAGTCCATGATGCAGATATACTGGTCTTCATTGGGTGGACACGCCAGGTGAGTAGCCACCCTGGCAAAGCAAACCTGCTAGGGGTGTGATTACTAGGAAGCGAGATCTCACTCCAATGGAATCAGATCATGCTCTCAAGGGTGTGGCGTGGAGACTTTTATAGCTTGATAAAGATTTAAAGTATTGTTATTAGTAGTTATTTATACAGCAATATAGTCTGCAAGCAACCACCAGTGATTTGGTTACCAATGTGATAGGTAGCATGTAAACTGAAAAGACAGCCCCTGCCTACATCTCTGAAGGGCATTATCTGCTGTGCCTCTGACAAAGAGCCATAGGCAGATGCAACCAGCATGCCTAGGAAGCACCAAGGATATGATTAATCTAATCAAAATTAGGCTACTGAGGCTGCTTAGTCATCCATGTATTTGGCAGGATTCTTCATGACTTCTCTCACTTCCATACGCCCCACAAGCCCTAGGCCAGATGTCTAGATACACATTGAGCTTACATCTTCAAGAGAGCTGCATCCCAGTATTCAAGCATACAGAGAAGCCTGTGTGCCTCTTTTACACATGTGCAAAACAGTTACAGCCGCTTAATCACCTAAACAGCAGCCAGGTCCTAAGGCAGTACATCTCCTGCTCTGAGGCTTTTAAATTCCTTGTTTGCAATCCAATTGTCTTTATGCACGTCAGGTCTTGGGCAAGTCCAGCCAGGCACTTCTGGGATGGGATGTCCAGGGGTGTCCTTGTGGAACGTGGCAGGGGTGGTGGTTGGTTGTGGTGGTGTAAAACTGTCTTTCCTTTTCTTGCTGGCAAGACCATGTGAGTTTTGTGTTGTTCTGAGGAAGATATGAGGTATGCTTATGCCTGCCTGCTGTGAGGGAAGTGATAAACCCAGGCCCATGAGCTGACAGGTAGCCAGGGCTATAACCACATGAGAAGATTCTCTGTCGTTTGACTCAGCTTCAGCTGTAGCTTCATGTGCTGTGAGAACAGATGCTGCAGTAGGCTCTCTCTCTGGGATGGACCAGTGAGCACATTTTCCTAGAGATAATATAGGAACAGATAAGGTCCTGAAGAACCACATCTACTGCTAGGCACTCGCCACGTATTAGCCCTGGAGCTGGTTGCCAAGATTGCCATGTCTTTACCCCAAGACATACTTTTCTTCATGAGGTGCTTATGACACCTTTGCTCTTGGCATGGATGTGACACCTAGGATTGCTCTGGGTCAAGAGCGGCTGGATATACCTGCCCTCCTGAAATGGATACACCAAGGAGAGATGAGGACAGGTGGGGAGGACTAGGACAAGACAGGCTGGTGGCAGGCAGCATGGTCAAGGCCCTCTGTTTTGGATTGTGTAAAAATGCCCAGAGCCTGCTCCAGTTCCCACCTGTGTGCAGAGTACATGCCTGGGGCAGACTGAGACCTGGCTTGTGTCAGTGGCAGCTCAGGAGTGACACCAATGTGTGTGTGGGATAGCATTTTGATAACGAGGAGGGTGAGGAAGAAGTTTCCTGTCTTGTTAAGGTTTTCTGTAACAGAAATTACCAACTCCGTCCCTCACTGACAGAGCTCTTGGGGTGCCTGTAGGATGCTGGCATTCTCCTCCATGGCAATACTCTCCAACACGTAGAGCAGTCCAGTGAGCAGCATTGCCTGGTGCTTTCCCTCATGGTGCAGTGCTTTTCCTTGATATTGTTGTGGGTGGCTGAGATCAGCAGAGCCATTCAAGATGCATGTGTCTATAGATCTTCTGGCCTTCCACCACAGAGGATTCATGATGCCCTCTTTACCCCTATCTTTTCCCTCTCTGTGCCCTTTCAGAGGGATGTTCCTCTGAACCAGGCTGCCGCTGTGTGTCTCTGGTGAGAACCTGCAATGCCTTTGTGAAGGGAGGAGGCAGAGTGGGCATGGGGTGCTGGCCAGGCAGCATGTCCTAAGTGAAGGCTTTATGTTAGAGTGAGGGAACAAGAGCATGCTCACCCTCTAGGAAAGCAGGCGAAGAGGATGAATATGCTAAAACTGCCTCCCAATTACCAGTGTGCTACCAGAGGAGCTGTCTGTGCATTCCCATTGAGCTTGAGATGGTACCCTCTGTTCTGCCATTGGGGGAATTTGCAGCCAGACAGAAAATGGTTAAAAGGCAACCAATACCTTGATGCCTTGTTTGGGAATAGTGTCTGGTTGGACTTTGGTGTTTCAGATGAGGTGAATCATGTTCAAGCTGACAGCGAGGGGACAAGAGTTTAACAAACCTCATAATAATTGTAGCTGACAATAACATCAAGCTACAGTGTATCATTTGTCATTAAAAGCACTCTGCAAACTGTAAGGGGTGTTTCCACTCAGGCAGTACTGTGTGACACAAAGCAGTGGCCTGAGTGTCTTGAGATACTTCAGAGCCACAGCTAGTGCTGCTACTTGGTGCCTATTGAAAGCGGATCTACATGAGGGTTACTTACTGCTGGACTGTCCATCCTAACCAAATAGTGTGTCTTTTAGCCATGTTTTGACAGCTGGTAGAGCAGTCACCATGTCCTGGTAGAAGGCAGAACAGAAGCTGGCTCACTCAGCAAAACAGGAAAACAACTGTGCTTGCTCCTGACTACTTCTTCTCAACAGAGGGGCAAATCCCAACTTGCCTCTGCCAACTGCAACTCCTTAGACCAGTCCTGCCACAGTGCTGGAAATCTGGTCTGAATCCTAGGGATGTGCCTTCCTTCCTAAGGGCTCCACCTGGCATGTGACAGCCTGGAGAAGCACCGAGCAGCCTGGAGGAGCACTCACAAGGAGTGGGTGTGAAACTGGCCCTGGAGTAGTTGTCGGTTCAGAAAAGCTTCTATTTCCTGTTCAGAGCTCAAAAACAGTTGTCAGATGGGAAGGATGAGTCCAAAGTTCTCCTGGCTCTGGCAAGGTGAGGAACAAAAGGCAGGCCATATCTTTATAGCCAGGCGAGGAGGCCCTCATCGTGGAGAGTCTGCGATGTGCCTAGCATCTCTGCTGGAAAACAGACAAGCTAGTGAGAAGTAGCCCAAGTGTGAGGACAGAGGAAGAGCTCAGCCATACTTGTACAGTCATAGAATTGGGTGGGAAATGATGTAAATATAGAAGTCCAAGGTCTTTTCCTTGATATGCAGTTGTCACAAAAAGTGTAAGAAGGTGTGCCTACACAGCCAAATACAATTATGATAAATATTAAATATCGCTGTATGTTTCTAGGAGCATTCAGGTGGAAACACGACTGCTAGAGAATTTTACTGAAAGATCGTGAACTTCCCCACAACTTCCTCAAAAATCAAGTGAGCTGCCACGAGAACGGCTCAGACTGCATATCACGTGGGGAAAACCAGGTAATTTTAGTGCTTGCGTCCTTCCCACCCAGCTTCTCCTCCTCTCCTCCAGCCCAGCACTGCAGAAACAGGCTGTCAGCTATTCGGAGCAGACGTTTATACAATCTCTGCAGCAGAGGTTGGACAAGGCTGTAATATACTACTCTTAATGAGGTACTTTGATCTTTCCTCTCCCTTTTTTTATTTGTTTTACAGTCCTTTGCCTCACTTTCATCCACAGCAGACAGCCATCAAGGCTCAGAGATCCTCCCTTCTCAAATAAGTTTACGAGGAAGGAACCCATGAAATCAAGCTACATTTCAGGGAACTTAAACCTGTGTAAGAAAATACATGTGAAACATTACCTATAAACTAACGATTCATAGGATTCATGAGAAGCCATTCAGTCATGAAAGTGCTCTTTATAGTATTAAAACAACCCAACTAATTAAAGAAAAAAATGTTTTTGACCTGCTTTTTCAGGTTAACTGAAGTATATAACCATAACTGTATGTAGTCAACAGTTTCCAATTTCAGTGGTAGTTTTACCATGCGCTAAGGACTGAATATAGCCCATTAACTTCTCCATGTGTCATTGAAGATATTGATATTCAATACTGATATCATGAACAGCTTGACTGTCCTCTAGCAATTTCCATTAAAATAAATGTCTCTCATGGGAGCTATAGACAAATCTGAGATACTTGAGATTTATCTATCTTAATATCCCTTCTCTACACATTCATCTACACATACTTATTTACACCTTTATGCTCAAAAGATAATTTTCTATGGAGGACTAAGACATCTTCTTGGATATCAGCGGGTCTCCAATAAGAGCATTTGCACTCGCCATATTGCTGGAACAGATTCTATATCTTCAGAAATTGTAAAAAAAATTAAAAAAAAAAAAAGCAGCCAGATCTTGTGAAAAAGACCTCATCAACTACTTAACAGTTCTAGCAGATGCAAAGGCATTGGGCAGTTGCCTATAGCAATTTCATACACATAGAAGTTTGGGAAAATTAAAATGAGACAGAAATGTTAAGTTATCGACTTATCAGGAGGGGGGACAGTGACTCTGAGCATCACTTCTCTTCCCAGACATCTCAAAATCATGGTTTTATAAAGATGTAACTCAGTGCCCATGTGCTTTCCTCTAAATATTGATGACACACACAGGTGTCTGCCACCAGCACCAATAAACACCCACTCATCTGTCAGCATCGGGACACACGTGCATGCCATCTACGTGATCCCGGGTTTGTCTTTTAGTCATACCTAACTGAGCAGCCACATGAGATCTGCGGCCCGTGAGTCACTGTCAGACATCAGATATCACATGTGGGAGAATGGCAAAGTATGACAGATACTGTTACCATTATGTAAACTTCCTGTCATAATCATTCTTGGATGTTCATATTAATCAGTTACCCTATGTACGCTCAGAGCTGGAGGTTTGCTTTCTGTGGAGGCACAAGCGAGCGCAGTTGTTCCTGATTAGGAGATAGAGGCTGTCTTTTTCTATTGTTCAGAGTCCCAGCTTTATTTTTACCAAGCAAGGAATGCATTATACACTTCATTATGGCTGTATGTTACATTTCTACTGCTAGAATTGTCAAAAGGCTCAATTACTAATTCGCACCTGCTAGTACGGAGACTACATATGCAGACCTCATATTCAAACTTAAAATCAGATTGACATGTAAGTGGTTGAGGGGGGTTGTCCTTCATTTCTTGATGTTTGTCTGACTTTATCATATTTTGCCTTTTTTTTTTCTCTGCTGAATGAAAAGATCTATAATGCCCCTTGGCACTAATATTTTCTCACATTAGTAAGGAGAGCATCTGTGTGTGTCTTAATTCGGAAGATAATCTGTACACATACAGCCTGGTAAACAGAAAAGGAAAGTGAGAAACCTGTGTTTATCTGAAAGTCTGTGTTGTATAAGCAACGTGCACGCAGAGGCTGAAATGATATATTGGGGCAGAGGCTGGTTGAACTGTCACGTGTGCTGAATAGGCCCAGAATGAGAGACCTTGGATGGTCTTCCAGCCTTACGAACTATGTACCCACCCTGGTCATGCACTGTCAGAAACAGCCACATGTCGTTCACTGACCTTAACATTCAGACCAGGTAACTTGGAGGGAGTTTTGTGAGCTAGTAGCTGATGGTTTTACAGTCTCTCAAAGGGTTTTGTACTTCTTAAAAGCAGCAAAATGTGTTATCCAATGCCATGAAATGGCAGAGAGAATGGCAAAAGCAGCTTTGTTCCTGTAGACTGCCTGAACAATGTGCTAATCCTTACCTTGAGAGATCACCTCTGGAAAAACAGAGGAGGCTTCCAATCTCTCTGTAAGTGTAAGCCAGTTTTTCTACTGTTGCAGCCAAAAAAGGTGCCAAGTGACAGCAATATAGGTGTAGTTTTGTGATGAATAGGCTTGAGCAAACCTTGGCTTTGTGCATCTCCACAAAACCAGGGAGGTGGAAAGAAAATAGAAGAGCTCAAGTGAAGATGGAAAAAAAAATGTGTGTGGAAAAAAATAAGGTCATTATTATTACCAGTCATCTGTTAATGGATGGTGCCCCAGTGAAGTTGTACCAGAGCTAATGATGCATAAGAGGATGATGCAGGCTTGACTTTGTATTGGCACCCATCTTGGTGCAGGCAGACCAGAGCTACCTTGGAAAGCCCACCAGAGGCAGGGAAGCTGAGCTCCAAGGGTTCCAAAGGCTGAAGAATGTAAACTCCTTGCCCAAAAGGAATGGTAAGGGGTTAAGTATTGCCTTCACCATTTTTCAACATGAAGGAACTCAACACACTACTCACACTCCTCTCAGGAAATGTGGAAACCTGGACTGCTGAAGTGCTTCCTCAGTTTTATTTAAAAGTTCATTTCCCTAAGGAGGTTGTTGGAGGAGAATGGTCTTTTTTTTTTTTATTTTTTTTTTTAACATCTGAATGTTTTGCAACAGAAAAAAAATCTTTTTGAAATGTTTCTGTCCCATTTAAATATAAGTGTTAAAGAATCTGCTGTTAATTATCCATCCAGGATGATGGCATCTGTTATTTCTTTTTAAATGCTCCATTTACTTTAACTTTATAAAGAAGTGCAGTAAATTTATTTGCAGTGGTTGTTAACTCTTTGAATTACTCTTTCAAATGTTCTGTTTAATACAAAGTTTTTTTCAGATTTTTGCCATGCATTGTCCTCGAGAAGGACAGAAAAGAAAGCTAATATATAACATTTCAAGGAGGTTTAATTCTGACCTGTTATGAAACCTCTCCTGATGCTTCATACAAAAATTAGAACTTTAGAAATTTTGAAGGAAACAAACTATGTCATTCATCTCAACATTTTATTTTTTGAATTGCCAACATTTCATACAAATTTGCAGTCCAAAATCTTTCTGTTAGAAGCTATTTACATCAGAAAGGAAGAATGGTGGAGCTGGGGACAGAAAAGAAAAGCAGAACTTATATTTTTTTTCCATTTTACATAAATTTACTTTTTTTAAATATATATGTTATTTTATTTTTTATTTTTTGCTTTTCTTTTTTTCCCCCAGGTCTTTGTAACACACTGTGTTCCAGATCTCAAGCTGGATAGATTAAGTGGCATGCACTCTATTTGACATGTCAAATTTCTGTTACTACTGCCTGCAATACATGAAAGCAAATGTCGCCTGTATTTTTTGAACACATGCAACAAATTTCAACCTAGTCAGCTCATGGGCATCTGTTCTTTCTTTCTTTCTTTCTTTTTCTCTTTCTTTCTTTCTTTCTTTCTTTCTTTCTTTCTTTCTTTCTTCCTTCCTTCCTTCCTTCCTTCCTTCCTTCCTTCCTTCCTTCCTTCCTTCCTTCCTTCCTTCCTTCCTTCCTTCCTTCCTTCCTTCCTTCCTTCCTTCCTTCCTTTCTCTCTTTCTCTCTTTCTTTCTCTTCCTTCCTTCCTTCCTTCCTTCCTTCCTTCCTTCCTTCCTTCCTTCCTTCCTTCCTTCCTTCCTTCCTTCCTTCCTTCCTTCCTTCCTTCCTTCCTTCCTTCCTTCCTTCCTTCCTTCCTTCCTTCCTTCCTTCCTTCCTTCTTTCCTTCCTTCCTTCCTTTCTTCCTTCTTTTTTCTGTCTTTCCCTTCCTGCCTTCCTACCTTCCTAGTAATGCCAAAAGGCCTTACAGCCAATCTAAATTTAGCTGACATCAGCTCTTTCATTTCTTACACCAAGTATTGGAAGGAGATTTCAGTAAAATTGAGAATCTTTCCCCCTGGGATGATTCTCTCAGCATATGCAGCCCAAGAGAGCTCAAAAGCTGGGAGCACTCTATGTCTGTTTGAAGCAGACAGACAAAAATTGAAAATCTTACCCTTTATCCCAACAACGCCTATTAGGTCCCTGCTCTGCAAGTCAGGTAAACTGGCCAAATCCAGCAAAGCTGGTGGAAGAAGCAGGCCTGCCTTTCCCCCTATCCATGACCCTTACTGAAGATGTCTTTCCCTGTGCCCACTGGCAGGCAGGGCCATGCAGTGGGAGGTGGGTTTGAGGGGGATTAATCCAAAATGACTGTCTGCCTGGGGGCTGTGCCAGGTTGCAGCAGTGCCAAGGGTGTCTGGGACCAGGAGGAGGGTGGGGAGATATTGCACAGGAGTGCTGGCTTGAAGTGTTCACAAACCCTTTTCTTATAGATAATGATGGATGATCACTGAGAAAGTATATGCCTTAGTCACTTCTCTTGATCTGCCATTTTATTTTGCTCCCCTCTTGCAATAGCTTGTGTTTTATTTTAACTTAACAAGGTAGTTCTAAAAAGTACCTCTAAGATGTGATTCCTATTGCAAAATCTTGCCATCCCTTTAAATTGCTACCATAAGTTATTTCCTTCTCAAAGCCTGTTGTTGTGTGTAAGCTGCAATCAATCAAGGAAATGGGTTATCCTTTCTAATTCCAAACTGGTTTAAAAATCCTTCTTATGAGTTTGAAAAAGGTTGTTATAAAAAATATCTGTATGCTATAAGAAGTAACAGTGCAGCGTCACTTCTACTTTCTGACCATTGTGCACTGATAATGTTGTTATGATGGAATGTAGAAGTTCAAAGCGTACAGAAATAAAAAAGTTATTCTATACAGGAAGGAAAGAAAAAACAGATCACTTTTTAAGTGAATTTTTCATAAAAATATTTAACTTGACAGTACGTAATTTGATGAAATACAAAAACTGGCTGACATTTATTATGAAACGTTGCATTTTTGCAGTACTATGTAAATTTGAAAAAGAAATTAAACTGTACCAAAGAGAATGTTATTGTAAGTCAAAACAGTAATTATGTACAGTTTCATAAATACTTTGGAGACTGTTTCTTCACTATGAGCAAGTATTCTGTCTGGAAAGACTTGGTGGACTCTATAGAGATACTTATGAATGGCTTCTCTCCTCAAAGAAAAAACTGAACCAAAATTTATTGCAACTGCTTGACCAGTTTCTCTGAAATTTCATCCAGAGCTGTGGAAAGCCTTTGAGATATTCTCACAGTTTTGCTACTCAGCTTCCAGACCTGGTGGAGGATGGAGGTTTCCTTTTTTTTCCCAATACTTCCAATTTTCTCCTCTACAGATTTCTGTCACCCAAAAACTGCAAAGCCAGGGAGATTATTTATTTAAATATTAAAGCTAATCCTACTCAAAGTGGAATTAACTGCTGTGAAAGCCTCTGATTAGCAGCCTGGTGTCTGTGCAAAGACAGAAAAATCTCTGATAATTAAAAAAAGCAAAATCTTTATTTCCATAAGTCCAGCTCTCTTAGTTCAAAGTAATAGAATTTCTTCTCTTCTAGTATGTTGAGCTGTCCTTTAATGCTTTCCTTTTTTTATTCTCTCTCCCTCTCCCATCCCTCCCCAGGCAAAAGAAAAAGAAAAACAAAAAAATCCTATTTTAGCAGGCATAAACATTGCATTTCATATAATCTGAACCACACTTTTCAACTGAGGAACTCTTACCTCCTCAGCCCTTGCACGTTGCCTGCCTGTGCTCCTGCTAGCCTTGGCTTTCTGCCCAAAGTTAAAGTGCGTGTTTAGTATCTTTTTAATATTTCATGTGTCTCCCATCTGGTGGGCTATGTTCTAGTGTCACAGGAAACGGACTTAATGATCTAAAGTTAGGTGGCCATTTCTCACTACATATGGGTATTATAAACCGGTCTGATAACATACTGAAGTATTATTCGTTAATAACTACCTGGCTCTTTTCCTTTTCAGGATACCGTGTGATCACTTTACTGATGCTACAGCCCACGTTTAGATTATTTTTCTTACGATCATTATTCTATATTTATCTGCACTATAGTGTATTTTTAGCCCATATATTTTATCAGTTAGAGGATCCATGTCCTGTTAGACCTATTTCATTCTTCCCTGCTATTTTCTGTATTTAGATAACTGGCATCTTCATACTACAACTTACTCTTTTGGATTGTTATGCTAGTGCTAAGGTTTTGCTGATGAACTATGGCATAAATTGCCTTGCTCGTTAATTAACATCAAGCATTATATTTTACAGTGAGTTCAGGATGAAATAGGATTTCCCCTTCCTACAGGATACGTCAAGGATATATGGATTTTAGAAATTAGAGACAGGCATGCATGCACACTGCATAAAAAAAATATATTCCCAGAAACCAATTTCCTGGTGGCAAATTATTGGCTGAATATCTCAGTACAGATGGCTGTCTAAAATGCAATAATGCTAGGCATGTGTCACCGTGATGTGGGAACTCATTCAGAAATGGAATGCTGCAGCATTGGAATAAATAGATATGTAGCTGAAATTACAGATTGTGGAATACAGGATGGGCGCAGGCTGCTGCTGCTGCCTGGTATTGAGGCTGTAAGTTTGCTTCCTAAAAAGTGTAGTTCTCTGTAGGCATTTTGTCATGTACTCGGTGCAATTTCAGCTCTTAATTACCTATTACAAAATGCGAAAAAAGAAAAAAGAAATAGGGTTTGGCATAGCCGGGAGCTAATGCTCAAGGTCCATCATTGTCGTTATGATCAATAAGGATCCAAGCCAGGTGGCTGTCTGCAGTCAGAAGCTAGCTCTGCTCCTAGGTGTAGCATAAGGCATGCCTTGTGATCAGAAAGAGATGGTATCCCATGCTAGGGAGGCATGACATCCAGCATGAGGTGGGAGAAGTTTCTGTCAGTGATGTTTTCTACTGTGAAACTGAGGCCTTGAGACAGACTGAGTCCGAATATCCCAGATGCTGAGGTGAACTGGGGATGCTAGATGGCTATATAAAATTAAATAGTTGCAAAAAGATCCTTAAAACTATTGAAACAGAGCATGCAGATGCACTTGCACATGGTGAAAAGTAAAGAAATCTATCAAGTATTGAGAAGCTGTTCAGAGATGTCCATGTTACCTCAATATGAATTTACAAGAGCATCATGCAGTCATACTGGCTCTTTGTAAAAATACAGAATTAAAACAAGGGTCTGGGCAAATAGCATGAGTTACATTCCTGGCTGGAGAGCACTTACAGCTCTAAGACAAAAGTAAGTGTGTGTGCTTGCACATGTGTGCAGTCAGCACAGTGGAAACACAAGTTTGTGCAGAGCAAATTTTCTCTAAGCACATAACTTGGGAAAAGGCAAATAGCTGTATCTCATATAATTGAAAGAAGGCAAAAATTCTTTCATTATTTTTGGTCCCAGTGCTCAGCCGGGACCCTTTAAAAAAATATTTGGAACTGTTTGCAAACAAAAAAAGAGCCAGATATTCTCCACAGTGCAATGTTTTATAATCACTAAATCTGTATGCGTGCAACCCTGGTTTTATTTTGAAAGAAAATTAGCTGGCTTTTCCAGACTAAACTACCTGTACAAATATTTTCATACATCCCTAGCACAGGAGGGAGTATGAGGGAGGATGTGAGCTACTTTGATGAGCCTTGTTCCAAATAGGACTTAGGACAGGAACTGCTATAAACCATTGCTGTGTGGTTTCCAGTGGGTTTCAGATGATCAGTTAGGTTTGGAAGTTAGGGCTGATATATTTGTTATATTTCTTACATGAGCAGGATGCTGTTGGCTCATCTTCCAGAGGCAGCCCTAAAATTAAAAATACAAGCTAGACCAATTGATCTGTTGAGTAATATGGGAAGCATTAGTACAGGTCTGTGTCTTTCCAAGAAATCACCAGTCAGTAGCTATGAAGTCCAGTTTGGTAACTGTTTCATTTTCATTGGCATCTTTCACTTAAGAGAACAATAGATTTGAAAGAATTCTGGATATCCCATATTTTGAAAAAAAAAATAATAATCCTTTCAATTAGACTAAGAGTTTTTGGTTTAAAAGTATAATCCTTGTAAAGGATACACAGGATACACTGTTTTTAATTTTATGCTGGTAGCCAAAGAGATCCAGTCCTCATGTTGTATTTCTGCTCCTTAACACAGCATCTTAACACAGACGTCTGTAAATGCTGCGAACCCCATAAACACAGAAATAACTAATTGTTCTGAAGGTCAGTAATGAAGCAACTGTTTGAAATCTTGAAAGGACTGCTTTAAGGACCATATGACAAATTTTGAGTTTACAAGAAACCCTCTTAGAGTTTCAGTAAAAATGAATAATGGGGCACTTATAGCTTTTAGACTTTACTGCACTTCATGCTCTTCAATGACACCACACAACTGGTCATCATCTGATATATGAGATATAAAGATTTTATTTTAATTCTTTTCTACTGATTTTTTTGTATTTTTTCTGTGCTACAGTAGAACTAAAGAGGAGATCAGACTTTGACAGCTGTGCCATCACAGTATATGCATAAAATTTCTTATCTTTTTTGCCCTATCAAGATATGTTAAAATCAATTTATTTAAAAAGTTGAAACAATTCTGATTAATACTAATCATTCTCCAAATTATCTTTGTCATGTCTTAAAAGCACTGGGCAAAAGAAACAAGGAATGCACAAAGCATTTACATGGCCCTCATCACACAGGAAATCAGTGATATTTCCTTTGTATACATGCGTACATAGTAAAGGACCTAGTTTGTCTGCAAAATAGATGTTAAGTCTGAAAAACCTGAAGACTATGGATTTGCTTCGATATCACTTTGAATAGTGATCAAAGAGGAAAATCAATGGTGTTTCCTCTGTATGTATGTATAAATCACTCTAATATCCTTATGCCAAACTGTCTTAAAGCTGTTCAAATACAAAAGCTCCCTAAGGTACAAAGATCAGACTATTCTCTCTGTAGCAGAATAGTTAGATATGTTACTTGTAGACCTGTCAATAGAAGCTGAAAATAGAGAAATTTGGCATAGAATCCAGCTTCCAGTGACAGATTCATGCAATGCATGGGCATCTAAAGTGTTGCACTGAGAGCAGAATTTTGCCATCCAACTTTGCTTAGAATAAAATCTGATTTTTGGATTAATATAATTTTTGAAAAGATCACAAGAAGATTGCAGTTCACAAAAGTTTTAAAATATTTTAACATTTAACCAAGCAAAAGTCCTGGTGGAAGCTGAAACTTTTTTTTTTTTTTTTACTTTTTTTTTTCTTTCTCTAAGTCCTGTGAATGTTTGTTCTTGGAATGTAAAAGCATAATATGAAAATCTGAGAATTCATGATATATTTGGGGAACAGCAATTATAATTGCTTTTCTCACTCTCTCTTCTTGTATGGGCATACTTGTACATGCATCTGCTAAATATGGTACGTATATTTCTCTCAGATTAGAAACAAGGCTGACCTTCATAACCATGTGTACTTATGTTCTGCCTAAGGATAAATACATTTTCTTTGAACACACTCAGAAGAGTCTTCTATTTAGTCAGGTAAAAACAATTCATGCTGTAAGAAATGTGCAGTTTTGTATTTATATGGAACCCTTTCGATGTGAAAGGAAAGAATATTAATTCAAGAAACCTCATGTTTTTCTTTCATCTTCAATATAAGAATTACTCTGTCCAACAAATTTTTTGTCCGTTTTGTAAATTAATAGTACTTATAAGTATTAAAAAATAGAAGATGAAACATCACGTTCATTTACTATGTCATCAAAAAGATGTTTCATTAGACCTTTACTTTGTCATTCAAAAGCTAATTCAATTTTTAAGTCTAAAGGTAGAATTTACAGGATATGAGACAACTTGAACTGAGTAAAAGCAACTTTTAGTAATAAAGGCTTAATAATAAATATGCTTTAATAAATTGGAAATGGGTCAAAAAAACATTCACTATTACTACGAAACTGCTGCTGCTACTACTACTACTACTACTCATCCTAAACGGCTCCTGACTTTTAAGAGTTGCCCCTAAAACAATTTCTTAGTTGGTCTCCTAGTCGGATTAAATCTTAATAGATTTAATGTGGAATTAGTCAAATCTCTTTTATGAGGCATGGACATTTTAGAGGTTATTTGCAAAACTCTCAAATGTCTTTCATAAAGGTCTACACTTTTTAAGAGAGTTTTGGAAGAGCTTACAATTTAAATGAGATGGAACAATAAATTTCTAGAAATAAACAAATGGAGAAAACTAGAAATCTGTGCTTGCACATGTGCTTTGCTCTCCAGTATGCACATATCCCCCAACACAAGCACAAACTGCACGCTGCATCCTCACCTGCTATAAACTTACACTGTTTTCAAAACCACCAGTGGTATGTTCATACATCTATGATGATAGCTTGGAAAAGCTTAATAACACCCTTTCTATACCACAGTATATGACATACTGAAGGAAGAGAGGAATGAATTTAAAGCTGCTGCATCTGGTCCAAAGCAAACTTCCTTTGCTTTTTTAATTCCAGAATGAAAAGGTTATCACTCAGACATTAGCCCCATATTTCCATAAGAAGTGGCTATTTCAAATTAGGAAGTATATAACTCAACTAAAAGAAAAAATTGTAAAAGAAGGGAATAACCTCCCCTGCGTTTTTCTGAGCTCGGCTGAGGTATGTGTAGATTTATTAAAAAATCAAGCTGTATTTGCCTCCTTACACTAAAGGGCTTGATGCTTTCCTCTTGGCTTTCATGGGCATTTTGCCCAACTACAGGGCTCTGGGGGATTTACTGGAGAATGAAGGCTAATTAAACTGTTACATGTTGACATACCAGAGACTCCAGTCCAAAACCATCCTGAAATGTTTACTGCATTACCGTTTTCTTTTCCTTGTGGGCACAACTCTCTGACTGCTTTGGAAGCTTGTAGCTGCACGGAGTGACTGGTGATAAAGTCTATGTAGCTGATGGTGGTATTCTACTGTATCCTTCCCCACTGCTTGTGCCATTTATTGCATGTCAAGGTCTGTTGCACCAATTGTTACTTTTGACAAATTATCACAGCCACTCAGGTTGGTGGGTTCAGCTAAAATTGTTTGTCTGGCATATATCAGGATGAAGAAATCCATAATTTGTATATTGTTAGTGACTCCAGAGCTCTTGACCCATAAACCAAAACATAAACAATTCATAACAAAAAGAAATTCCTTGTCCCTGTAATCTGAAAATTGTAATAATCATTAAAGATTAAACTTTTTTTTTGTGATCATGTGATAGCAATTACGTATTTTATACTGTAGCCTAACTACAACATTTTTGTTCTCATAGATGTGCACCTACCATCTCTCTCAGTAATTCTGCAGTGATCATTTCTATAGGAATCTTAATGCTACACAGCAGTGACTGGTCCAATCTCTTGCCTCCACTCACTTTCACAGGTATTTCAGCTGAAGGAAAAATTACACGTTGGTGCCTTTTTTGACACAACTTTGCAAACCTTCCATCCTCAGGGAATTTTTTCTGACCTTATTCTATACCCTAAAGTGCAGGGCAGTGACGGTCCTTGTCATTTCAATGTAACAAGTATAAGTGAAAAAAAAATGTTTTAATTCACGCCATGGTGCAATCATTTCCTGAAAATGTAATTTATGTCTCCATTTCATACAGAAGTGTCAGCAAGTTGCTTTTACTCAGTTCAACTGTAGTTTAATCTGCTCTCAGTTCCCAGGAATTCAAAGATGCACCTCCTATCTCTAAATGGAGAGACCTAAGCTGCGAGCAATAAACATCTTCAAGTCAAGAGGAACCACGCTCCCTACGTTACTTCTTGAAATCCTTCAGTGGTGGCAAAGAGTTCAGGATTTATTGATTGTCATTGATCCCAGGTCCCAGACACATTTAATTTGTGTTAGATTTACAGATGTCATTGTAGCCTCCTATGTGTGCTTGATTTACGAACAGATCATCTGTATAGCTTTGCAGCAGACAAGGTTACTGAGAGGTCTGGGGCCTGGGATGTGCTCTGGGCCTTGCCTCAGGACTGGCCTTCTGCTGCTGCGCCTGCCCTGCGCAGCCGTGGGAGCGCGGCCCTGACTCACTGCCCTCCCCTCTTCCCCAGCGGAAAAGGACCAGGAAACTGTAAAGTGTGTGGTGTGACTCCAGGCTTAAGTAAACTGAACTGAAAAGTTGGGCAAACCTCCATAAAGGAAAGAGCGAGGAAATGGAGTTTTGATTTTGAGTGCTATCAAAGGTGGTTTTGGGGGGAAGCTTGGGCTAGAGCAGTCAAAGCTCTCTGATGTGGGAAGCAAATAAATCTTGGCAAAAGCCATGTGTGTGAAGTTTTCTCTCCAGGCTTTGCTGAGGATTTTAGTGCAGTGCTACATACGTGTTTAGATCTAGTTATTGGATGGTATACAGAGATAAGGCAGGTGTACCGCATCTATTTTTAGATAGCCTCTTAGAAAAGAAGAGGAAAGACGCATGCATTGAAATTTTACTCTGGCAGAACAACATAAAAATAATTTGCTTTCTGTATGCAAACAAATTTAAATCCCTATTTTGCAGTATTAAAAACAATGTAAAATGAACAGTTAGCACAAATAAATCCCCTTATTGCTTGGTGGACTCAGCTACGTCTGATAAAGAATGTAGATGCCCATATGTTTAGATGCTGCAAAGTGAATATTTAGCCAACTGGTCCCAAGAATAGAAGCAAAAATCTAACGTTAAGTGCTTGGGCCCTTCAGACAGCACACAGGCACATCAAAAGTGCTTGTTAAAAAAAACACAAACAAACAAACAAACAAAGCACCTCAGATCTAAGCAGAGACCTGTCTAGAGATAGCTAGTTGGAAACACAAAGCCCAGGACTTAGCTGTAAATTTGTCCTTCTACGCATGAGGCAGGCTTTCCTGTGACCCCCATCTCCAGCCTTCTGATCCACTAGTCTGCTGCTTGTTTGCTGTCCCTACTCTTACTCTGCTTTTCACACTTGTGGGTGCTGGGTGTGATGCTGTGGCCCTTTGCCGATGCTTGATGGCAATCACGGAAGCACGTGGCCATAGCGACAATTTCTTAATTTCCATTCTCCTGTGGTCAGAGCTTGCTGAAACACTCCTCCAGTTTATGGGAGCAGTGGCAGCCAGGTTTGGAAAGGAAGTCTGTGGTTTTGCAGGAACTCAGAGCTAATAAAATGATAATAAGGAAACCAAGAGAGAAAGATGACTACAGATCTGACGGTTTGATGACTAATCTGGTCGATGTGGGAAGGCAGATATGATTTGTGGATTAAGGTCAGCAGTAATCTCTGGTTATGATAACTGAAAATAAAACTAAATTGACCATATTTTTCAGAATGAGAAAGAGGATACTTTGATGGTGGCATTCAAGAGTCACAAACTATTCCTGTACAGCGCAAACGTATATTAATAACCTGCCGGCTATGCTGTGATTTGTCAGCCTCAGGTGACACACATGTAGCTCTCGAAGAAGGGAGTGTTTGAGTCCACCATCTTAACACAATTGTTGTGAATCAAAGAGAACAGATATTTATTGTGCATGAAACAACAGCAACATCCATAGCTATTCAACATTTTCTTGAGTCCAAAAATTGTTCTCAGCAATGATAATTTGTCCTGCTGAATTACCTGTTTCTGGTAAATATGGAACACATTCTGTTTGGAATCAAAATACAATTAAATACCCAGTTCTGTTAGTTAGAAATATAAGTCTTTTAGTGAAAACCTGGTGTATTTTATGTTTACTGAAAGAAGTTGTTGGAACTTCTATAAAAAATCAAGCTGGCTTGAAGAAATCCCCAAGATATAATCAATTTACATTGAACTCCCAAGCCATATCCGGCATTGAACTGCTTGCTTCCCATAAGAAGATATTCTAGGGAGCATAGAGGCTAGATTTTTGAAGATTTTTTAGATGTCTACTTCCTACTGATTTCATAAGGAACATCTGTAAGTCCTGATTTCAAAGGGAGATCAACACCTACCTTCTTTAACCAGTATGGTTCTAAATTTCCTGCACATAAAAGCTGTGGCAGGGTTGGGAAACAAAGCCAAACTACAACCTCCCTGCAAAATCCTTTTGAAACATTCATTTTAGGTCTTTTAATAAATAATTACAGAGAAGTAGCATGCCAGAACCTGATAACCTGCAGATGTGACTGTATCAGAAGCATCCTGCTGAATCTCCAGGCTTTGGCCACATATTTGAACATCACAGAAACAACCACAAAATGCTACTTCTTTCATATAATTCATGTCACATTTTCCTCAGACTGAGATTTCTTAACAGAAATTATGTTATTACTTTTGTAAACAAATATTGAGAATTTCATGGCATTACTGTAGTTTTTATGAAGGTACAGTGTATCTTTTGGCTACCCATCTGTTAATGGTATTGGATTATGCAGTAACAACAGCAACAACAAAATCAAAGATCAGACTTCTGGGGTGAACTTGAAGCAGAAACGTACACTTACTTTATGCACTTGTGCTTTTGATGAGGCTAATACTGCTAGACCTAATTCCTGCTTCTCCCTTCAGTTAGACCAGTTTTTAATTCTAGAGAAGTTCTGGTGATTTCAATCAAATGTATATAAGCAATTTGCATCACATCTGTCCATGCACTTTAAAAATCTTTAGCTACTGCATATTCAAGACTTGGTAAACCGAGATAAGTTAGGGCAAGAAGGAAATTTACAGGACTCACACAAATATTCCAGGCACTTGGTAATTAGATTTATACTCTCAGACACGGGGAGAACGATAAGCTGTAGGCATTTTGAAGTCATTCCATAGGGGTCAACATCCTACTACTTAGATGCATATGCATGCATGAAGTAAACCAGCAATGTGGTGACACACCAAAGAAAAATGTTATGCTAGATCTTTCTTTTTAATTACATACAGAAAAATAGTTATGTGAGCTTCTGCAGGGAATTTTTTTTTTCCATAAAATATTGAGAAATCAGTTTGTTTAAACGTTAAGCTGTTCACGGGAAAGTAAGTCCCTGGAGGTTAGAGAAAGTGTTGTCACTCAAATCTGTTCTCCCAAAGAGCAATTACTGTAGTCATTAACGTGCCTCACTCCAAAATCTAGTTTGACATTAAATACTGCTTGAAATGTTCAGCAGACAGTTAAAAGGTAGGGATGGATTCTTTTCTCATGTAACATGCTGAAAATCTTCCCTGTGCATTCAGTCATCTGGCTTCACAAATCCTAGTGGTACTCTTATGAAGCTGTTGTGGAGCATATTGGTTGCATATTTCATTTGTTTCTGGCAAGAATAACTAGATGAATGTTTAATTAGGAGTGATTTTCTTTCATGAATCATGGCCAGCTGACTGAAGGGCTGATGACAGTCCATAATAACTAAGAGTACATGTATCAATATAACTCTAACTTGCTAGTATAACAAAATTACAGGTACCCTAGAAATACCCCCAGCAATAGCATAAATCCCCAGTTGGTATAAATCAGCAATTCACTGAAGTTGACAGGACTATTTTATTAGAAATCTCTTAAGAATCTAGGCAAATTTATTGAAATGAACTTCAGAAAGCTTTCTGCTTCATTGCACATTCCAGTATGGATTAAGAGCCATGCAAGGCATAAGACACTGTTCAGCCCCATGCCACCAGACTCTCCCTGCATCCAACTCACTTTATCCACCTATGCCCATTCCTTTGGTCCTACTCATCCCTGCCACCCTGGGATGCTATTACTCCACCCACCTGGGGTAAGGTACAGCAGGAGGTCATATGTCAGGGAGGAAACACCACCTCCTTTCTCTCTGGTAGCTAAATTGCCTCTGAGGCAGCACAGCAGGGCCAAAACCCCCTCTCTGCTCCTGTATACTTACCTTCAACTTGCAGTAGCACCATGGGGCTGGTCAGACACAGGTGAATTGTCCATGAAATGAGGGGAAAGATCCTCAGAAGAAGGGCCAAGAAGCTGCCTATTTCAAGGGTATGTGGGATCCATGGGTGGCTAAATCTCTCCTGTATCCTATAACTTGTTTTGTCTGCATTCAATGCATTTGTTTGTTGATTCAGATTGCACGTCTGGGTCACTAAGAGATCTTTCATAACCTGTCTTTTTTACATAAATACCATGAACATGATATGTGTACCTGTAACCTGGAAGATTCATGTTCTTTTGCAAAGGAAATTCGGTTATTTTACATCCCACATTTTTTCCAGTTCTTCCTATTAACCTTATTAGTTTGTAGGACCAATATGTACATGCTTGTACCCAGTCATTACCAATTACTTTGGACCATGTCACGTTTGCTTGCTCTGGGATACCAGCAAGGAAACAGTAATTACTGAGATAGTTGCTGCTTTCCCTTGAAAGATAAAGAATAGAATTATGCTCTTTTGATAAACTAATAGGCTTGAATCAATTTAATGTATTTAATAGGAATGCATGATAACAGGAAGACACCTCAAAGCCTTTGCCGTGAACTTGCCCCATTACTTCAAAACTGCAGACAATGAAGATAAATGGAATTGCAATTCATCAACTATAGAAAGGGTAGGGGATGAAATCTGCCTAGAATCAAAGAATGAGCTGAATTGTGATTTTCTAATTAATGATCATTATAATTCTTCTGACATCTGCAAAATGCTTTGCAAACTTTAACTCTCTCATAAGTTAGACAAGTGGTATTATCCCCATTTTACACACCGTAAATGTAACCAGCATTAAACCTGAACGTGCTCTTTGCCTCAGTTTTCCATCTGAAATGTTTGACACCAGATCCAGTGAAAGTTGTAGGGGTGGGAAAGACAAGCTATTGCTCTCCTTTGCAGAATATTTTAAAGTGGAACCATAGTTTGTGATCCAGCTTGGCTGGCTTTTGCAGACTTAAAGCAGGGAAACATTTGGCTCACTAAGATCAGTTGTGAAAGCTAAGTCTTGACCAAGAACTTGGTGCCTATAGGAGGATTTAAGTAAAGTGTGAACACTTCCATCCAAAAAAATCATTTTTTCCATGTTCACCTGGATGTGAGTTCAGTGTCCTTCAGCAGGAGCCCACACTTCAGTTTTTCTCAAGCAGGCAGAACCAGAGGAAATTTGGGGTGACTCACTGGCATGTCTCTTCTTGTGGTGACTCTGAGATGACGGAGACCTTGAGAGTGAGTGGTCCTCTTCCAAAAGATCAGTTTTATTTTGGTTGGCCTCCACCCAAGATGACACCTATTTTGGATCCTGCTGGAACATCTCAAGCACTTGTCCAAGCACTTAATCTGAGGCTACACTTCACTTAGTCCCTTCTTTTTGTATTTAATTGTTAATTGCAGATCTCAATCTTCAGACATCTGTAAGAGCCTAAACTTCTAATACCCAGAATAAGTAGTCTGATATTCAGAATTACTGGGTATTCATTTTACTCAGCAATACTTAATATGTCTGCTCTAGTTCATTTGCATGTCTTTGTTTCTTACCGTATCTACCTTTATGGAAAGAGTTTTCCTCTCCTTCCTTTTATTTGCCTATTGGCTGTTTGATTTCAACCTTGATAACAGTCGGCCAAATCCCATCTGATCATACAAAGTCATTTAATTTAGTACCTAACTGTCAGAATCTGGAAATTTACCCAATTCTCTTTAATACTCTAATAATAGGGTGCCTTGTCCCTTGCATGTTAAATTGGATGAGCAATACTTTGCTACTTCAAATAAGTTTTGTGAAGGTCAATTAATAAATACTCTGAAAAACTCAAAGTTAGTGAGATAACACTAAATAAGAAACACTAGAATGGCTAAAAACCTAATATACCAGTCTGAATTCTGGAACAAAGCCAAGGACAGGAGCACTGTGACGGGGCTTCGGCTCAGAGGAGAAAGGTCACAGGGAGGAATATGGAGCTGTATTTAAACATTTTTGGAACTGTATCTCATCCCATGAATTAACCAAACAATTGCCACGTGAATATGGGCAGGAAGTGTATTTACTAGCTTTTACTCTTCGTCATCTGCAAAAGAGACGAGTTAGGTAAGCTCTATATAGTGATTTACAGCTTCTGCCTTTTTTTTTTTTTTTTTTTTCCTGTGGATGAGTTGGGAGGAAGGGTAATAATCTGAAATACAAACAACCAGAACAATTATATAGCTTTAAGGTTAACCTAGTTCTGCCTTCAGACAGGAGGGAGGCAAAAGAACTTATTTATTGCCTCAGATTGCCTCTGTCTACAAATCTCAAGTGCAGTTAACTCTGCCCTGTCTTCTGGGCAAAAAGTAACTGGCATTAAGTACATAAATTTAAAGCTTAAGTAATTCTTATGTCAGGGTAAGCCCAGAAACCACCCACTGGTGGGGGTTTATTGCTACTGTGCACCACTAGGAAGAGGACTTGCTGTCTTAAAAACTGTAAGGTCTTTTGCTATTCATTTTGTTTGTTTGTTTGCTTGCTTGCTTGCTTTATATTTATGCGTTAATTAATTAAATTTATTTTTTATACTACGTAGTATTTTTTGCACACTCTAGCCTGGGAAGAAGCAGATCTGTATGGTGAACTTAAACAGGCACACCTGAAATGCAAAATAACATGCCACTGGTGTTTCTTCAAGCTGTTGATGAAACATTGTTTTAAATTCTCTAAAAGAAAATCCTTTAGCTTAGCTTGTCCAAGGAAATTAATATTTTTATGGCCTGCTTTTCCCCACACCAGCAGAAATACAAATATATATGAGTAAAGCTGGCTGAAGTCAAAAGGCCTGGTTGCTAGGTAGCCACTGTCATGATAGTGAAGGTACCAGTGAAGCACAGAGAGGTGAGTCCCTCATAATTGCAGAGATCCATTTCTCATTCTCCTTGAAAATGAGCTGTTTTTTTCTATACAGATTACAAGATCACTGGCTCAGCAAGAAAATTCTGCGGAAAAACACAAGAGGCTTTATTGTGTCTCCCCATAGAGACACAAAGATTCTCTGATGCTTCCTAGATGTGGGTGGGGAAATGAGGGAAGGAGCCCGCACTTTAATTATGAGAAGATGCCTAGATGTAATAACAATGGGTGGCAAACAAGTGCTGCATTGAACTGTCAGTGATGCATGATTATCAGTATTAACTGACAGAGCATGAAAAAAAAAATCACTGAAACCTGATTGCTCTTGTTTCAAGAGCTATGGGAGCAGCTGCAGGCTGTGGGTCTCAAGTGAATTCTGGCCTTTGAGGTTCTTCTTTGGTCCTCTGGACAATGATGGTTTTAAAAGATAGTGAAACATCTGACTGGGAAATTAAATGCTGCTAATAAAGTCACACCTTAACTTGAGCCTGTGGGTTCTTTGGTGTAAATATGTAACAGTCCAACCACAGATTGGCTGGAAACCCTTTCTCTTTGATAATCACATTACTCACACTATGCTGACAATCTGTGAAATCACTGCCAGCTATTTACTTTGGTCCTGCTCGAGTCCTCCTTGGGGTAGGGGTTAGTGTCTTGGGGCACTATAGGGCTACTCAACTCATCCTCTGAGAAGGGATTGGTTCTGCTGATTGTACTGAAAGGGAAATGAGTTACAGGGAAGGTTAATTCATTTGCTTATAGGTGGACAGAAAGTCTGCAACTAAACCAGGAACTGAAACCAACCCAGGACTGGATCTGCTAGCACAAGCAATTATTTCTATCTATTTACAGTTTGTGTGCACATGTCACATTTTATGATATGTTCTTAAGAGACAGCTGCTTTTTTAAACATTTACTGACTGAAACAATAAACCATAATTGCACTGGTGAGGAACTCCTTACTTTGA
Organism: Anser cygnoides; assembly: GCF_040182565.1. NCBI lineage: Eukaryota > Metazoa > Chordata > Aves > Anseriformes > Anatidae > Anser > Anser cygnoides. The sequence continues at coordinate 45,833,748 of NC_089876.1, forward strand.
AATTTGCTTCAAAAATCCTGCCCTATCACTTGTGGTGTGAAAGATTTACTCAGATTTCATCCTCAGAGAAGATAAAAGCAAGGTATTGATAGCAGGTGAAAGGAATCAGGGATCCCTCTGCAGAGTGTGTTTTGCAGAGGCAAATGTTATGACGTAGGGCAAGAAGTTGATTACTCAACAGGATGGATCTATCCAGTATCTTCTCTTTGCAGTTGATGTCTTAGGGCTGTGGGACTTGCTGCAGTTCTGAGACTGTACTATACAAGGTGCTTTCTCAGGCCCTTAAGTCTGAGGGAAAAAATAGGCTATATTTTAAACATAAGTTGTACACCATACAGTTGGGGCACTGTGTTACTCTTCATGTCTTAAAAACTGAAACTTGCTGTTTATCCTCCACACTTCAACAGATTACACAGCAAAAGCTGAAGGTTTTATGGATCTTGGGATTCAGTGGACCTTTGAAGCTTTTCTCTGCATTATGTCTGTTGTTATTATTACTATTATTATTAATTATTTTGTTTATTTACTTTTAAATTATGCTGGCAATGTGCCTCAGTCCTGATCTGAAAAGACAACCCTTGTGGCAGAGAAGCTCTTATGTCCACTCAGCCCATGTTTTTCTGAGAAGACAGCAAACAAGCCTGACAATTCTGGGCCAGCTCTAAGACCAAAAATGTCTAAACCACCCTGTCCTGAAGATTCAGTTGAACTGATTTTGGGTAGCTGACGAGGCGGTGGGTGATGAAAGATGTGGGTGGGCTGGTTGGGCAGAACAAGGTGGGGGTCTGCTGTGTGGGCACCAAGCGATGTTCAGGGCAGCCCAGGCAGCGGGGTCTGCCCCGGGCCACCAGCAGGTGCTGGCAACAAAACCTGCATGGAGGAAGCAGGGGCCAGAGGAAGCCAGAGGTAGGCTGAAAGACAACTCTAGGATGCCTTGAAGCAGATCTGGGTTTGAGTCTTGAATGGAAAAGACTTTTTAAAAGGTTCTTGTGGACTCTTCTGGAGGTTGGTCCACCACCAGCAGCGGGATGTAGCAGGGCAGTGGATGCATAAGAGGGGGTGAGCTGCTGCTAGGCAGCCCATGGGGCAAAGACACATCTCCAGTGCAGCCAACACAGTGGTCCAGGTGCACAACTATTATCAGAGAGGGACATCAGTGTCTACATCCCACCAGTGTTAAAGCAAGCAGGCTGCTGGGTGAAGCATGTGGAGGAAAAGAAAGCAAAAGCCATGAGTTTTTGTTTCATGCACAGAGAGAGAAATCTTGAGGACTCGCATGACTCAGCTGGACAGGGATAACCATGTCTTGACTGCCTCGATACTCAGTCCACGTCATGATGGTTCTGTGTTTTTCTTGTTTTAAAGAAGGAGAAAAGGGGAAACAAAAAGCAAGATAATATAATGCATTCACTTGAAGCAGGCAACAGGGCTTTTTCTGAAGGCCAGGCATCTGCAGAGCCTGAAGGGATAAAGTTATGGCAAAGGTTTGGCTGCACAGCCAGTTGAAACAGGCAAGTGTAAGGCTTTAAAGCTGGCACAGTGTGCGTAGTAATAGTGGGAGGTTTACTCAGTAAACACTCAGGAACAGCTGGAAAGGTCTGCATTTCAGGTTGATTGGCATGTAGATGGTTAATGAAGTTACCATTCAGTTACTTTAGTGGCGTTATCAGCTTTATGCCAATCTTTAGTTAAGACAATGGTTAACTGCTTATCTCACTACAAAGTGTGAGGTGTGGCCTCATGAGTAGCTATTTTCACTGGAAATAGTATCTAGAGCAAATACATTGATTACACAGCTCTAGCAGATGATTCAGCAAATAAGGTTAGGCCTCTGGCTCTGGTAATGGTATGAAAGAGAGGTGAACACAGAGCTCTCCTAGTGGTGTGCTGAACTGCGTGCCGGTCAAACAAATGACTTAATGACAAGGCAACCTGGCTTATCAATGTCATTGATCTCTAGCACATCATTAGAAGAGTAATTCTGAGAATACTTTAGTTTTCAAAGCATTGTAACACACTCATAAAATAATGCTCACAACATGACTAAGAAGAGATAGATAAGCACTATCCATATTTTATGGCTGGTGAACATAAATAGGAGAGGAAGAGAGATGTGCAGCACAACACCACATGGGTAGAGCTGGGATTAGGAAAGGGGAGGTCTTGGTCTCCACCTCAGTGCTTGCCATCTTAACCAAAGCCGGACTGTCCTCTACTATTTGGCTGTTTGTGGTAGGCTTCAGATAAAGGGGATAAGATAAAAATCACACTGACAGTGACAGCAGCACCTTGGGCTGACTCCCAGCATTGCTACCATCAGCAGGTGCTTGGCTGTCTCCCATTCCCCACCCACTGTGGCAGTGGGGTTCAGCCATGGTGGGGATTGCCTAGGGACTTGGGGGCACCTGCACCAGTGGGCATGCTGTCCTTGCTCTGGGGCTTGTTTCTAGTATGGTACCCCAGTGTCTTTATGGTGGCACATGTGAAAATTCACACTCCTGATACTGCAAAAGCTGACTAAAACATGTCCCAGTGGGACCCCAGTCTTTCCCACCTTGTTCTGATGTTCCCAGTAGATTAATTTCATTTCCAGAGCTCTGTGAAGTATGATACCAGCATCTGAGGAAAACACAAGCAGATGCTGGTAACTGAAGATTCCACATGTGGTGACTTCGTGGTCTTCTCACAGGTAAGAAAAGATGCAGTTTCCTATGGGATTACCTCCTGCACATCAGCACTGGGTGTTTGCAGGCAGGGATGCCCCAGCTGCAGAAGCACAGCCCTCACCTGCACTCTGCCAGAGCCTCCAGTTTTCTCACATACCATCTCAATGGGAAGCAATACATTACACCGTGGCATCTGTTAAACTCTCTCCACCTTAACATGTATTTTGAAGAAAGCATCTTTTTGATCAAACTGTGCCTTCTTAGATTACCATTGATCTGCATGTGTTTTCTCTGAATAATTCTGATATTGCCTGACACAGAGCAGTCAAACTTCTCTGAAGTAGGCTGGACAAAGTGGAAAAGCATTGTGCAATTTGGCAGCAGCCTCAGTGACAAACAACACATTTTGTAGCGACTTGTTGACCATGCTGAGTCTTTACTGAGTGGACTCACAAGTGATCAATGCTAGTCACACTCCCAACAGAGTCATTTTAGCTGAGGTATGGAGATTTCTGTTAAGAAACAGCATACATTATAGATATTTTGACTGTTTAATCTTCAGAAACAATTATAAAATGTAACAGCAACATTTGTCTGTGCTTCCTAATGGATGGCTAAATAAAGCTGAGCAACTTCTGTGAGTCTGGGTAGGAAGGACCATAGAAAAATAGTGCTCCTAGTTAAGATAAAAAATTAGACCTCAGCCATCATGACATTAATGATTACTAAGGCTAAAATCTGCGGCTGCTGAAATCAATGCACAATCTCTTTTATGACCATCTCTACCTACTTGAAATATATATATTTTTTATTTCCCCACTTCCACCATGTATTCTCATAGCGCTGGGATATGCACTAAGGTAGTGAAACTTTCAACTGAAATAAGAAGTCTGTGAACACCACGGACAGATGTTTCTCAATAGCTAGACTCAGAGCAAGAAACTCACTTCTCAACAGATAAGAGTGATTATTAACCTCGCTATACTTAGAACAGATAGATACATCTTCTTGCTTTGAACTGGCTTTTAATAAAAATAGCTGTTCACATACAAAAATAAGAAAAGACCACTAGTAATTATTAAAAAAAAAAAAATGTTTGTATTTAGTTAGGAAGAGAGGAAAATATTCTTGTTGTTGCTTGTGAATAATTCTGGCAATTTAGACACTGTGTCACTAATTATCTACCTTTATAACATTTTGGAATATTTCTCTAATCTCACCTCCCATCCTATCTCTTAATTATCTCCTTCTTCCTTGTCTTTGACTCCAGATGTAAGAACTAACTTCAGCTAGGATGTCCAGATTTCAGACTGCTTCCTCTGGCAGCCTGTCATAAGCACCTGTAACATTATCACATTTTTACTGTATCTATCAACATTATCCAGATATTAACCATCAGGTACTAGCAACCTCTCCACACTGCCAACTATCTTGTCACTATTTCTGGGCAATGTTTATAAAATACATTTTCTTCTGCTATCACAGAATAGTAAAGGGTTATATATGCAGACTTTCAAAGAGAATCCTTCAAACATGAAACTTTTTGATATACAATTCTGGGCACTAGAAATTCATGAAATATAAGATTAACAAACCTTCCTCAAATGGTGAGCAAAGCACGTTGTAATCCTGCAGTAATAAACATTGCTGATTTTCTTGCAGAAAGCATGCATGCCTCACTTTAAAATTGAGATAGCCAGTAGTGACTGCTGGTGACAAAACATGGACAGCTCTGAGGACCAAATACATTTTTTTTCCCATTGACGTTATCACTTTGGAATAAATGATAGTTAAATCACAGATTTTGAAGAAATGAGTTGCTGGGAGATGCTTAAATTACAATTAAAAAAAAAAAAAAAGCCTCGGCTGCTGAAGGACAGAGGAATTCCCTGCCCCCAGAATACTAATTTAGCTTTATGGTGTGTGAATGGTGAAGGGCAATGGCACAAGACAAGGCACTGATCGAGTGAAGCAGGCAAGTTTTGCCTCCCAACAATAGGGAAACTCAAATCAGACAGTAAGTGATTATGAAAGTGTTTTGTGCACTCCAGAATCTGAACACATAATAAACCAAATGCGCAAGAACGGCTTCTGTACTTTCGGTATTAGTGCTATACTCTTAGATATGAATGCGAAAATGAGTCATCATACTCGAGCATGTTTCCCCCTCTTAAAGCAATTTACATACATTGATAAAAGATGCCTATTTTTAATAGCAGAAAGGCATGTAAGTTCTTTTTTCTATAGGTGGCACTTCCACGCTGCAGGTGGCTGTACCCGGTGCCCCTCCATGGGGCTGTGGCTGCCAGCAGCTTTGCCCTGACTTCTCCATGCCCTTCCCTGCAGCACCTCCCCAGCGCAGCAGCACAGTGATGATGTTCATTCTCAGACCTGTTTAAGCTGTCGTAGCTTCAAGCAGTGCGATTTTGTGATACGGTTCTCTTTGTAAAGGTGCTTAGCAGCAGCTGGGCTAAGTAATGCCATCTTCTGTCTTATCTGCTGTAGCAACTTCAGCAGAATAGGAGTGCCTTAAGTGTAAATGCTGCATGGTACGCAAATCAAGTGGTGGTGCTCCTCCTGAAGTTAGCTGTCATTACAAGCTCCTTTTTTTGACTTGAAACTTTGTAAAGAGACAGATGGAGGTTGCCTGGGAGGTTCTGTCATATTTTGGACAATATGTACGTGCATATAGAAAGCCAGTTCCTAGTCACACTTGGCTTCCCATGACTTTGGTGGTAATTCCAGTACTGAACTGCTGCTACCAAGATCAGATCCTGGCACCTAACATTCATTGTACCAACATTTGGAAGCCTGCCCCTGCTTTCAGTATGGCTTTCGCTGTTTTATCCCTTTCTTTGCCTTTCCCTGATATCCTGATGACTGCATAGCATGGGGTACAGCAGGCCATTGCTGAATGCCCTGTGTAGGACAAGGGAATCCACTCTGCTGTACCAATGTCCCTGGCAAACCTCTAAGGAGAGCGTGCTTGGGGCAATGGGTGCTGGTGGGGCTCAGGTACATGAAAGGAAGTGGATTTTCAGAGGTGTTTAGCATCAAGAGTCAGGGCCAGATTTTCAAACGAGTTTGTCTGCTTGCAACTTTTGCAACTTTTTTTTGGAAAAAGGAAGATCTCACTCAAATCACAATGGGAACTACATGCTGAGGACTCTGCAGAGAATTGCCCTCTTCATGCCTAAATGAGAGGTGAGCTCATCTGAAAGCTCAACTCCAGATGTGGGGCTGAATGCTTGAAAATTTAACCCGGATCTCCTTTGAAAATCTGGTTCTGTGTTGGAACATCTGTCACTGAAATGGTAATCAGACTATTATCCATGTACAATTTTACCATTTACATATTCTAATGACTCTTGACTCTTTCAAGCAACTTTGAGAATGTATTTTCTTCAGGCGCGATGGATATGTTTTCAAAGGCAAAACCTAGCTCAGATGTTCAAGCTTTCATATTTCCTGTGACCTCCACAAACCAACGAGGTGTTGGTGTTTGGGGGTCAAACTGGGCACCCTCTTGTTTGCTGATGGGGAACATGGAGGTGAGAAGGAGCTGTGAGGGATCTTGGTGCATTCCCTGATCCCAGGGAGCTGACTCACCCAACCCACTGGGGCCAGGGGCAGGGCTGTGCCAAAGCCTGCCAGGGTCATCTTCAGTTTCCCCAGGCTCCCTCATGGAAAGACACTGATGTTCATTTGGTGCTAGGAGGAGGAGTGACTGTAGAAGGAGTGGGGGAGATTAGTCTCATTTACTCATCTCTAATGAGTTTTCATGAATCCCTCCCGTCCCTGCATGTATCAGCGGGCATAATATCAGGCAACAAAGAGAATAAACTAGTTCTTGGAATCTCCTCCCTGTGCATTTTCTCTGGATGGGGCCTTATATCCTAGAGGCAGGCTGGGCCTTGTGCTGGCAGTAAATGAGGAAAGTCATCACATTGCCTTCCTGAGATATCTGCTGGAAACCACAGGCAGGGCTGTCTTTTTGTTATATTCTACAAACTGTTGACAAACCCAAAGGCATTCAGCTGCATGAAGAGGATTTGCATACATGTGGTTGTTTGTATAGTTGACGGTCTCCTTTGTTTGCACATAACAACATTAGCATATACGAGTCACTCATTAAATGCACACCTTTATCCAAAACTGGTGTGTAAATTCCAGCACAGCAGGGGCTAGAGAAATATAGCACAACTTTCATTACTGGCCAGGTTGGACACAGGGAAGTCTAATTCTCAGAGGCCAGCTGGTATTTTCTGAGCTGACAGTTCACAAATAAAGGTTTTTTATTTATAAATTGAAAAGAATATTACATCTGGAAGTCATTGAAATATAAACATTAGGCACTCTAATGCCATTTTTACAGTCACTTTTAACCACACTTTAGAACGAATGATATGTCTTGCTTCTGCTTAGCTATAAAATAAAAACAAAATGTGAACATATGCCAATTCTATATGCTTCCTATTGCCCTACTTAGTCTGTATTAGCTTCTTTAAGTGTGCAATTTCATTCATTTTATTGCTTCTTTCACAGTTTATCTTCAAACCAACAGCAAAATTCCCATCAGTGTTACTGTGTTTCTTGTGTTCACATGGATTTACCTGCATTTGGCTCTGATTTGCCAGTCAGGTGCACATATCTCCACCTCACCACTTGTGTGACACCCTATCACCTCCAGTGGGGCACTGTGCCATGACATCAGCACCTCCTCCTGCAAATGGGTCTCCAGAGAGCATTTGCGAGGGGTAGTGTATGTTACTGTCAGCTCCACTGTTGTTGGATATTGCCCTGATATAGCCATGGCACCAGACCTTGCTCCAGAAGCTCTTTCCCTGTTTTAGATGAAGTCTTCATCATATCTCTTCCCTGACTTGAGCCTGAAACAGTTGCTTACTGTTGCGCACCACCGTACAACTAAACCTTAGTTATGAATGGGCTAGAATTTCTTATAAACCAGTTTATCAGTGTGTTTCTTCAGCTTTCAATGGAAGAAAAAAAATAAAATAATTTACTTGTGTAGTACAACAGAAGACAATGGAAGATGATAATTGAAATGAAGCTCTGCATAAGGGAATACAAAAGCAAAAGGAATTTATAGGCAGTCTTCAAAATGTGTTAACAGCAAACAGCTAATTAATTTCAAGTTATCACAGGTCCAAATAGCTTAAAGCTAATATTCATATTTGTACAGCTTTCTCTGAAGTGGTATTATTATTCCTTGATGGCTATTGTTAATAAACAAACAAAGCCTGATATTAGTCACAGAATCAGTGCATGGCTGCTTCAGAAAACAAAGTCTGCCAAGTACACTGCATACAATAATAAGGACCTGGGGCGTTTTTCCTTCGTGGGAGGGAGCACTACCATTCACGTTTTGCTTTTGTCTGACACAAACTGCCGCTTGCCTGCCATTTCCACCTAAGCAGCATTTACTGTGTGGTTTGAATAATGTAACTTGGTCACTTATGCTGACAGGGTGTCAGAAAATATTGGAAAAACTGATGCCTTTTGATAGGGTTTTATAGAGAGACCTGGCCAACACAGATACAGAGGCTGAAGCAATATTTTGAAGTTAATGAGACAGCACAAGAGAAAAGAATTATATTTCAACAGCATTTTACAGGAGAAAACACACAGTTTGCTGGGTGCTTTGAAGGTTCCCCAGGGCCCTGCTAACAGAAGATTTGCACAAATTATAACATTTCTATAAACTTCAGCCTCTTGTTATTGATGAACAGTTCAGAAAATAAATCAACGTGAAGCTGAAGCCATTAAGAAAACCATCAGTGTATCACAGTTTTAAGAATGCAGATTAGCACCGGGAAGCCAGGCTGAAAAACTGGTGTTGGTAAATATGTTAGGCAGGTCTCACATCTTACCAAAACCTTGGAAGTTCAGTACATGTGGAAACAGTAGTAAAAAGTGCAGTAGTATGAGAGAGCAGAGATGAGGATGAAGCATAAAAATGATGTGACCAGCAAAAGGTTAGAGGCAAGAATCCCCGTGGGCAGATGCTTATTGATCACAAGAAAAATATCTGTACTTTTCTTGAATGCAGACTTAGAGGCAATTAAAATAGATGGTGAAGGAGCAAGAGCTAAGGCACTGCTTTTCTGAGGAAAAGAAAAAGCCAGAAAAGGGAGTATACCCAAGAGGAGAATGAGAACAAAAGGAGAACACTTGCAAGGGAAGATACAGATGATATTGGAGTTGGCTGACAACTTTTCAGTCAACCATTTTTTTAAAAAAATGTATTTTTCTAATTATGTTATATATTACCCTGTGCACATTTTCCTAGAAAAGTTTATTTTAATACCACTTCCTTAATTAAAAACATGCTCTGTCTTCTCCCAGCCAAAATGAAACACATTTTTTAGCAACTAATTATTCCTTTGAGGTGGAGTGACTAGGAAGAGGGAAAGTCCATGAGGAGCATGGCAGAGAGAAAACACCTTTGCTGAAAATTTTTTCCAACATTGTTGACTCTCCATGGTCAATCATAATAGAAAGTTAAGAGAAATATTTTCCTTACTGAAGAAAGCAAAGCTATTTATAAATGTTAAGCTCTTTAAGGGTTTAAGAAATGTTTTTAAGCTGAAAAAAATAATTGTAGCTTTTCAAAGGCAGTGTTTGTGGTATGTCAATCATATGTGTGAAGACAGATATGCTTTGATACATTTCCCCTGCTACACACATGGTTGTGTATCTTATATGCAGAGAGGGCATGAACCATTTTATATCCATTTTTCATAAGTCTAAGTAGACAGACTAGAGGAAAAGCAGAGGAGAGAGAATCACACTCAGAGTTATTCACATTCATCCTTCTCATTTAGGTTAGTAAACCAGTACTGATGAATATATCCTATTGCTAAAGCCATGTAATGGCAGAATAATTTCTGTTTGACCGGTGATGGAGAACACCACAATAACTTATTTATCTGCTCTGCACATAAGTGAGAAGCAAAGCGTAGCTATCTGAAGTCATAAATGGTTCTCAGACTTCAGCAAATTTGGCACTCTGTTATGGTGCTTCAGTAACTCTTGCTGCTCAACAGCTACACAAATAGCCTAAATGCAAACATGTTACATAATCAGGTATCTGTGTACTCAGAGATATCAGAGCCTACAAATATATACTTTGATAAAGGAGGGTTCATGGTCCAGATATTCATTCTTATAGAAGTGTATTAAATGAAGTTGGAAATGAAGAAATAAGCATGTGACCATGGCAGCAAATTGCCACAAACAAACGTGGCCTTGAATATACATAGACATGTGGACGTGCATGTCTTCCAAAACAGGTCTCAGCCTGTGCTTCACAAAAGGAACAGCTCCCAGAGGGCGAGGAAGAGACATCCAAAGACACGCTAAGAGATTTTTACAGCGGTAAAATCTTTGGGCTGATGTAGAAGTGCAGCAGAAATGATGAGGTCATACGTGTGCTAGAGGAAAGAACAAATGACTACATAGGAATGGATGGAAATTTTCAGTGGGAGATTTGTACCAAGAGCCCCAGAGCAACTTCTGTTGTATTTCAAAGCTCTCCTTATGACACTATCTGATAAATTAGGGGCAAATCTTTATTAATCATTTCCTATCTTCAGCTGATATTTAAACTGAAATGGAGGCCCATACTGTACTGTTCTTCCAACAAATAAATTTTCATACTAGCAGAAATACACAGTCTCAGCACCTGCTTTTGAGTAACAGAATAAGCACCATGAATTTCCGTGCATCCTTAGATATCAATTTTATTCACATTAGATTATTGAAGTGTCTCCTACAGATAAGCAGACTTAGAATATTAAAAGAGTGCAAGCTAAATACAAATATAAATAAAGAGGATGCCTGCATACACACACTGATTTCAAAGGTGAATCTTTTAAGAAGTGCTGTGGATCATGGACATTTAATTGATGTTTAAAAAGCACAGAGATTGTAAGAGAAACAGAAGAGCTATTCATTCTGCATCTGTTAACACACACAATGTTGCAGCCATAATCAGGATGTAGGAAGTTCTGTGGTTCCTGAGTAACATGGCTACAGCACAGACAGCCTTTACCCAAATGCAGCATGTCAGAAAATGGCCACTGACAATCTGAAATAACTATTTTTCCAAAACCAGCATGCAACCCGTAGGTTAAGCACTCTACCGGCTGCCTCCATTTCCCTTTTTCACCTCCCCATGAACATACAGAAATCTATATGTCTATTCCTTTCCCAGGCTGGTTTATTGAACAACATAAAATAAGCACAAATAATATCTTTTTTTTTCCTCTCACACACAGAAACAAAAAAACCTTTCTCAGTTCATTGTAACTCATATTTCTTCTCTCTTGAATAGCAGCGAGCTGAAGAGAACAAGAAAGTATATTTTTTCCTTGTTTCTGCTTGGCTTTTCTCTGGACCCAGTAAATCCATTTAATCCTTTTCTGGGCTCAAAGGCTTCTTTGGCTTTTATATCCGGGCTTCTGGCTCCAAGACTTTTAGCCTCAGGGCCCTGGCTGAGGGTTTTCCACGTTATATGACACTTGGCTTCCTGTTCTTTGCAGCAAAAGGCATCCCAATTCCAGGGGAGTTCTGCCAGCTTGCACGGTGAGCATAGCCGGAGCTGCAGGGAGGAAAGGGCAGGGGTCAGACACCTCTATCCTGCTGCGTCCGGGATTGCCCATGTGATACTCATGGGAAAGGGAGGCACTATGGCATCCTGGCAAGGCCTTGAGCATCTCTGGCAAGGTGGCTTTCAATGGTGAGGAGTGGATCACTCACAGTTGGCCTCTGGACCTGCTGGGCACAGGTCTGTTCTCTTGCAAGGGGATCATTGCAAAGTGGATCAAAGTTCCGGTTTGGTCATTTTGGTGCCTAAATATTGTTTTGTCCATTCTTTCACACACTCTCAACAGACAAGTTATTCCATCATGGGGCCAGGCATGCATCCTCACTAGAGGGGCAGCTTGTTGCAGAGTACCTCTAGCCCCTTGAAAGGCTCAGTGGATAAAAGGGTCAGCTGTTGTCCCCGCTTCCCTGCCTGTTCAGGCTGCAGCTTCTGAAGTCCTTGGTGCAAGAAAAAGTTCTCTGACCATACTTCTGGAGCATCTTCTTTATTATTTTTATTATTATTTTGTGATTCAGGCTACTTTATCTTTTGAAATGAAGGGTTGAACGATGAATGGGAAAATTGAAAGCATTTTATTTAAATTTAATAATTCCCAAAAGTTACAGTTTTAGAAGTTAGTACCCTGAGGTTAAATCAGATGCTTGTAAGCCTTGCTGATGTGTATGCGGGCTGATCTAATCAGCCCATGGCGTTATATGAGTTGTAATGGAAAGAAAGAATCAATGTTAAATAGGTTCTACATTCATATACATTATCTTGTCTAAATATTTATTTTCCATAAAGTATTTGTGATACTATTGGGAAAATTTTAGTTACGGAAGATTAAAAATACTGGAGGATGAAGTACTCTGTTAATGCACAAATTGAGGGCTTGATCCTGGAGGACTTAGTCTTGCTAGCTTCAGTGGGGACTCTTCCTATGAATAAGAAGTGTATACTGGTAAGCACAGAGTTTTAATACCATTATGAGAATATAGGTACCTTCTACTTCCTGATCGGTTCCTGTAAAACAATAGCACTATACTTGTATAGAACAGCTATTTCAACATAAATCATTTTTAAATGCAACTGGTTTATTTTCTGAAGGACGTGTGTGTTTTGGATTTGCCCAGTGACTACATATTCATACAAATGCATAGTAAACAGCCAACTGTCCACTCTATTTACATTTTTGATACTGTGCAAAATGCCTTTCAGCTGGTTGATTTTACTAGACAGCATTATTTTGAAAGAGCATTGTTGGATTCTGGCGTGATGCATGGAAATATTCCTGCTACAAATAATCTTTTCAGTGAACTCCACTGCTCCTGACAAACTGGCAAGTTGAGGGTGAGCCAGGCTGCAGCGCCAGGTACTGAAGGAGATGCAGAGAGAGTCAGGGCACAGCACCCTTGTCTTGCCTGGTGTAGGGAGCTTCATGGTCATGGTTCTTCCAGCCTGAGCCACGCAGCACCTGGTGTCAGGTCAGGGATGGCCCATGCAGTAGAGCAGAGGTGTGGAGTCATATAACATCTGATTGTGTGCTCCTGGAAAAGATGCCCTTCTTTCTCTGCTCTGGTTCTTCCTTTCCCTGTCCTCACGGGATTTGTACCAAAAATTTCTGCAGAATGGAGATTAGACCTGTCCTCAGCAGGGATGTAAGCATGTATTATTTAATTTTTAAAAACAACTGTGGTTGTTTTTCCCCATTTGGAGAAAAACAAATTTAGATAAAGAACTATATTGGACAGCTTAATCCAACTCTAAATGCAACATTGTCCAGGTAGAGCTGCCTGCCATCATGAACATTTTCTGGTAAGTAGAATGTGCATTTGTAAGTAGCTACCTGACAAAGTGATATCCTGTACCAGAGTCTGCAGAATATGCTCTTACCTCTGAATCTGTATGATGCTGGTGTCCCGTTTGCCAGGCTCTCTGTCCCAAAATATCTGTATATACAGATATATGCAGTTCAGTGAAGCATCGGTGCATCAAGGCTCATTTGTGATCCAAAGGAGCTGAGTGGCCAGTCATGTAGATGGGCATGCCTGAAGTGGGGAAAAAGAGACATATAATATGCAGTCTTGTTTAGTGATCCGAACTCAGACATACAGTATTTGCAATGGCTATTTCTTATATGGCATCTCTTTTTGTTGTTATTCTAATTACAAGTCGATGAGAACTTCATAATGAGCTTTCCTAGGAGAAGCAGGCTTTATGTAACATTCAACTTTATCCCAAATCAGTCCATGTTCTTTCTGTTGAAAAAAGACCTCATATTGTGCAATGTGCTCTAGGTCATCCTGCTCGGCAGGGGGATTGGACAAGATATCTTCAGAGGTCCATTCCAACCTCAGCCATTCTGTCATTTTTAGGCTAATTCCTCACTTACAATCTGTTGGAATATTTCTGGAAAGTAGAAGAAAGATGTGATGCCTGTGTGTTCACACAGAAGTAGCCTGTGAGTCTATACAAAACAAATCTCATTAGGCCCAGATGAGTTCTGAAAGTATCATTAAGGTGATATTTAAAGCCTATCGGAACTCAAATGCAGCTTTATATGACATTAAGATTTTAGTTAGTGACATTGAAAATGCACCTGTTCTTACAAGCCAAAATGGGAGTGCCTCTCTATGGGAGGATGGCATTAGAAGACTCCGGGCAGGTGACCAGTTCAGGCTAATAACTGATTGCTAACTATTCAGGAGCAGGGAGAGGGCAGCATCCTTTTGTATTTTCTTTAAAGGAGGTGTTGCCTGTAGTCAAATGACATTTCTTTAGACTTGCTGATAATTCCCAATTTAGATCTAATACTTACTAGATTAGATAATAATATATATATTTTTTTGTTTAACTAATTAAGGTTTTAAAAGTGTCTACAATTTTTTTAGGAGTCCTTACATATATTTTACTTATTTACCATTTTCAGCTGTTAGGGTCATATGCAGAGACATGACGTAAATAATTAATCATAAGATTCTATTAATCTATTATTCATTCATTTAAGTGAGGCTTTAGTGTAACGATTTCTTTTGTTATGTTTATGGGAGGGGATCTCTCTTAGGTCTTTTTGCAAACAGTGAAAAATATTTGAAGGACTCCCTATAAAAAAAATCTCAGACATGCCACTAGCTCTTGGTTCTGCTGCTGGGGGAAGGGAGTGCATGTAATAGCCAAAGTAAGCAATTCATTTCATATCCTCTTCTAAAAGGAGTAAGATTGTGTCAGCCCTTTTTGAGAAGCCCTTTTGAAATCCTTCACAATATTACACAGATGTTGTTTCCATACTTAATTCCTGTAAGCAGCAGGGAACTTAAAGAATTAAGAAAAAGGTCTTAATATATTTTCCAAATTCTACACTAATTTTTTTTTTGTCTAAAACCCTATTCAGAGGCAAATTCTTTGGTAGATATTTGAATATGCAAATCAAATGTTAAATTAAGTAAGTTACGTAAATGTACTTTTACACAAGTTATATAGAGTACCTGCAAGAAGGACAAATCAGCATGACAACAAAAGGGGAAAAGATATGGTATACGTGGTTGCACACCAGTGCAGTACCCATAACTTGGGTGCTGGTAATCCTGCGCTCTCTGAGTGTGAGACGAATGTACAGAGAGCACATATACCTGACGGTGAACAACAGCTTATCCCTGTACCTGTCTGGAAAATCCCTCAGTTCTTCTAGAAACAAAGGCAAAGTGACCTTTATTAATAGCCTGCTCTATTTTCTAAGCAGAAAGAGATCATTTAACTCTCTCAGCTTTCTGGCACGCGCATGAATGAGCTGACTTGCCTTTTGGATGAATCCCCCAAAATGATCAACGTGTATTTCTGTTGTTTTAATGCAAAGGGAACAACTGGGCAACACGCTGCCTGCAAGCCTGCAAGTCTGCCATGGGCTTCCTACGTGAACCTGTGGTTTAAGGGAAGCACGGCAGCTGCCTCTGAAGACTGAGCTCAGCCGCAGTTCAAGTCACTTCTCACTGAAGCTGGATTTGGAGCAGTGCTGCAGGAAAAAAAAAAAAAAGATTAAAAAAAGAAGTGATCAATCATATTTTCAGCATGAATGTTACTTACATGCTTCTGGCTATTCTCTCATACTAACACAGCCGTGCTGGCAACTGCTGAGTTACTCTTTGTAGTTTCACCCCTATAAAAATGTTATCAAGATGGAGTTTTGGCTGCAGCGTCTCACAATACCTCCTTCAGCTCGCACCTCCTGTGGGAGAATAAAACCCCAAGCAAACATTAGAAAACCAGGAAGCGCTCAGTTAAGATCTCCCCACAAAACCACACGGTTACCGAGAGTGGCACTGCGTTGCTCAGGTTCATTTTCACTCACAGCTGTGGCCACGTGTTTTCGGTCTGCAAGTGGCTTGCCAGCTGCAGGACCCTCGGGGAGAGCCTGTGTGGGCCAGGGACCTCCTGGCAGCGAGGCTGGAGGCCTGGAGAGGCCACGCTCCGGCTGCAGCCAGCAGTGAGCGGGTCAGGAACCGGGGCAAAGCCTGACCCAGAAGTTAATGCATTTCTTTTTATGGGGAAGGCATGACGGGAAAAGACCTGAATGAGCTGGTTGGTGGCTGTTTTGTGTCCAGCAATCGTTAGCTTCACTTATAAAAGGTGAAAGCCTGAGGGCGTTTGGGGGGAAAAGTCCTGTACTGAGGTCTTGCTCTTTTTGTCCTTGCTTCAAGATCATGCCAAATCTGTAGAAGAAACAATTAGGGATAGGGTAATATACACCGTATGGAGAAATGTGTATTGAACACCATCAGGAGGTAAACCGTACATAACCTTAAAAGGCAATTCTGCTGTTCGGTTATCTTGTTGCTGCTTTTCCGAAACAGAGCAAAAACAAAGCTGTTGATCCCAACAACTGCACAATGAGAGGACAAAGCACTGCATACTGTTTCTACTCCTGCTTATACTGCCAGGGATAACCAAGGGCTTTATGAGCGGTTTTGGGCATAGCCACACAATCTCATTTGGTGCCCACAGAGCCAAGCTGGGGAGGGCGAAGGGGCCTGAGGCCTTTGCCAGGTCACCTGGTGGGGCAGCCGTGAGGACCAACACAGAGCCAGCTCTCAGCCTCTTAGTCAGCTGCTGTTGAGGCGATTTCAGATTCTGCTTCCAAAAGCCAGTCCAGCAGCTGGGGCAGGACTCAAGGCATCTAAATCTAGGTACCACAGGCTAGGCAAACTGGGAGATAGATAAAATTTCCATCCTGTGCCTGCTGCAGAGGGGTGATGGTTATACAGTATGAATCTGTGGAAATGTTTGTGTCCACTGCCAGTAATGCTGGGAAAGCTCAGACAAACCATTCTTCAAGTGGAGGCAAATGAACGTGCAGATTAGCCACTGGAAGAAGAGCAAGTGAAAAATATTCTTCCTGGCAGGCACATCTGCAGTATAAACACTGACCTCCCACAGGAAGAAAATAAGGATGTGGTGTGTTCTTCTATCTGCAAAAGTGGTGTATTCTGGTCTTCCGCAGTGCTTACATTGTTCCGCACTTCACATGCTTCTGCAGTTCCACACTCTCTTGTACCCAGATCTCTGCTGAGTGTTTCTGTGGAAAAAACATTGGGCACGTATTTCTCTGGGCTATGGTCTTGCTTCTAGGAGGTGCTGCAGACTGCAAGAGGAACAGGGGTTTCATGTTTAGCTTACTTTCATCCATTTTAAAATGAAAGCCATTGTGGCTTTTTGCACTTTGTGAATGGGAAAGCATAATCACTTCCTTTCAAAATTATGTAAGCAAACATATTCTGCCTTTAAGACATTGAAAAGAAAACCTCTGCTGTAAGGTATTGATCTCTATTGTAACTGTGTGAATCCAGAGAAAAAGCATTAAAAAGCATCTATATTTGGATTCCTCTATCGGTTGCTGTACAAATAGAGAAACTTCGCAGAAGTCCAGCTGTGTTATTTTGGTGTAAAATTGTGGTAAGTAATAAGAGAATTAAGTCTGATGGAATGTAAGAAAATGTTTACCACCCTTGTTTACTCCAATAGCAACACATGAGTCAGATTTGTACTGATTATTACACTTCTCACATTGATCAGCCCTTCTTCCTTTAAAATTTTTCAGAAAAACTGTTTTATAAAAAGCAGTTTTATATTGGTGAAGCACACCAATACTGTGGTGTGAGGCAGAGATGAAAATTTTAAACTGTGCTTATTGTCACAGATATTCACATCTCTGGCTGAAGCTAATGCTAATTTATTCTTCTTCACAGAGAAGAACTCTATGACCCCAAATTAATTTGTTTTTGTAGCTGCTCTTCCTTTTAAATTGTATTTCAAATCCAAGAAATGCAACACTCCCACATTATCTGAATATGTTTCAGGTCTGTGATTTGCTGTTATGGCTCAGTGTCTCAGTCAAGTAACCTACACTGTGACTGTTGTATGGGTTAGAGAGTGCTTAGGAAGCCGGAGCTGTTACATCGCTGAAAGAGTGGTCCATCACCATGAAAGCTCACAAATCTTGCCAACTTAACTGGGGCCAGCATCAGGGAGTGAACGTGAAACCCTGGAACCTGGGCCACCAGTAGTGCCACTGGAAGTTACAACAAGGGAATACGGTAACCTGGAGTCGTGCGTTCAAGAATGATTTTCTGTGTGTGAACAAGAGTAGCTACTGATTTATGACACTGCTTGCCAGTGAATGAAAAAGATACATAATGTTTTGTGCCAAAAATATACTAGTAATACACACAGATACTGGTTGAGTCTTTTGTTACAAAATTAGAAATATTAATGCCATACTAATTATTAGAATGAAAAATAAAGGAGAAATCACTTTTTTTGTGTGTGTGTGTGGCAAGATTTTAGAGAGGAAATATTTAATTGTAGATCCACAGAAATTTGTATTGGTACGTTGTGATATTTTCTGAAGAAGCAAAAACTTTTATACAAATTGACCAAGAACACATGATAAAGGAGTTAGCAAAATCACCTCTACTTAAGAAACATAACTGGCTATGGATGAGGCCCTCTCACCAGAGTAGATGGATTTTTATCACAGAATGTGTGGTCTTTTCAAAGTGGCGAAACATTACCAATTCAGTATGGGATGTAACCTCAGAGCAGCTGGAATTTGCTGCTGTGGAGAAAGCCCGTGTAAGACACTAAGAAATAGACAATCCAATTTGTATAGCTTATTAGTTCATAAGTAGAGTCTAATGTATATTAAGCTGGTTTTTCATATGCATTAAGGGTTTTTTCTTTCATGTGATTACATCCATGAAAATATTTAGTCTGAAATATATATACAGGCATATCTAATATTTTAGGAATCTTTTGGATCATCTCACATGATCTTGGCTGTTTGCAGCTGAGCTGAAATTGCCAGAAAGCTGTCTGAGCTTGATGCAGCTTGGAAAGAAACTGACCCGTTACTAAAGTCAGCAATCCAGAGGCCAATAGCCTTTTTCTCTGTTCTACAATTTTTATTTGAGCAAATACGAATTGGAAAGCCATACTAAAGTTAGAGCAGAGAGAGAGAGAGAAAGAGAGAGAGGAGAAATAGACATTGAACTCAACCCCCAACCTCAAAATCCAGCAGAACTTAATCAAGTTTGACATTTTCACCGTCAGGTGACTAAAACATTTTACAGAATACTATGCTTGAGATGTGTATACATATACTTAAAGTTATGCAGTGGCTGTGTAAAACAAACTTACATAAAATTTTCTGTTTCTGTAAAACTTTAAAGCAATTTTCTGTGAGGACATGCATTTCTGTCTGCTCTATGTTCTTTTTCTTTTTTTTTTTTTTTTTTCCCAGTAAATATATTTACTGGTTATAAAACTACTAGCCTATACTAACAGAGAATCCAGTCTGTTTATGGTAGGATTGCCAGGCGGATGGTATGTTTCAGTTCCACAGTAAATCAACTTGATGAAGCAGTAATTGCTTACATCAGTTAGGAACTTGGATTTATGTATTTTATGGTATATTAAGATGGTGACTGCAGCTGTGCAACACTTTCACTTAAAATCAAATCTTCCATCATATGAAATTTTCCTGGTCTTTTCTGTGCTTACTGTCATCTAAACCTAAAACATCATTACCAAAGATTTCATGTCATTCACGTCCCATGTGAGCAAATCTCGGCCCAAATTATTTTCTTAGTTCATATATTTCGTGTATTTGTATTTTATATTTACCGTTTGCTTTGAAAACTATCAGGACCTGAACCTACATGGCTTTGTGGGGCTGGCCTATCAGGCAAAGAAAATTGGTGGTAGAGATTGTTTCAGCTATAAGGAGCTGGGAGGCTTCCTGGTCATCTCAGGATTTTGCAAACCAACCACAGTAAAAGAGGAGCAGATCCTTTGTGCTGCTAGTGGTGGACAGCATTGCTTCATCAGTGGCACAACACGTTGCCAGTGGTCAGAACTGGACTTTCTGTTCTGTCAGAGGCTGTGCTCTAGAGTGAAGGGATATGCTCAGTGCAGCTCTCATTGCTGGAAAAACTTGGTCGTAGCTCATGGAGTCTGGCTGGGAAGCTGCACCTCACCCAAGACATCCCTTCTCTGTACCCCTTTTGTAAAAGGATCAGGCTGGCCAACATCTCAACATAAATCAGAAGTCAGCTCAGACAATAATCTACACAATCTTACCGCCTGATTTATTTCCCTTCACTATACGTGAGTTACTTAGCAGGAGAAGGAACTACTTTTTCATTTTGTCCCATCTGACCAAAATTTAAAAATATGCACTGCTAGTGCATGTGCTTGTAAGCATCAACAGCTGAAATTCAATCTAAGCTAGTTTTGATCTTGCAGATCACATTCATTCCTCTCTTGAATGGATGAGGATACCTGTTTGGAATAAACTTCTGGAGCCAGCACCCATATTTCCAAATTAAAAATTCATTTCCCATATATATTCTCTAATACTTGCTTAAAATTTGCTGTTTCTACAAACGTTCTTGCCAGAAAATGCAATAGCTAGAACATGCACAGTAAGCAAACACAAAGAGGGCATTGAAACAGTTGAAGAGAATATGTTTATAAACTGAAATGAATATTCATTGGAAACTTTTTTAACAGTGCTCACCAGTTCTATATTGGAATACTGTGTAAAGTTTACACTCCATATAAAGAGTTGCACTGTTCCCTTGTGAAATCCGTCTTCTCTACTACCTCCATATTGGATATTTGCATTTTTAGAAATACCATCTGCCAAGCCCCACACAGACTGCAAGTGATTTCCTGGTTATATATTTTGGATATTCTGTGGTTAGAAAACTATGGAGCCATATTACATGTCCTATCCTCCAGAACATCTGTGAGACTAAAACCACATGAATGTAAGCAAGTTAGCATGATAAAAATGATGAAGAATTTCAATTATATTGTATAGGAATGCAATTTTTTTTTAATATATCTCTGTATATAAGCTGCTTTCTTCTTGCGTGTACAAATAGCTCCTTATTTTTTTTTCTAACATTGGACCAAAACAGGTTCAAAACTCCTCTCCCCTGACTCTTCTTCACTGTCTATTTTCTCTCCCCACCGCAGGACTTTCTGGCAGCATCATCAAAGGAAGGCACCATTAATGTAGTAGTTGGCCTTTCTAGTCCCCCAAAACTGGTTTGACTTCCACTTTTTCTGTGTTTGCTTTTCCACAGGTGCAAATAAGAAGTGGAAGGCCTACAGGCGATTGAAACTGAGCTTCTGGTAGATGTGGTTTACTATGGGAGGTGATCCTACATGGCATTTAACACATTCTCTTTAACTGGAACATTTGCTTTAGTGTAAACTGGGTCAGCAGCTGAACAGTGTCTGTGGGCAGTTAATGGAATAACTATGATGCTTCAGATTCAGTGTAACCTGAGACAAACTTTCATGCCAAGCCATTTCCTCCCTGAAAATTGGAGAAGTTGGATCTAGTTTCAGTTCTGTCATGATATTGCAGGGTATTCTTGACAAGTACTTCACCTGTCAAACATTTTTTGTTTCACCTTCCTCATTTATGAGATCTGGATATTATTTATCCATCTTGCAAAATTGCTGGGCTCAGTTATCTATTATTTCTCAGGCACTTCTGGAGAAATAGTTGTTATGTTCCTTTGTCAGTGGAACATGTTATTCAGTATTTTGAAGCTGGTGAATCCCTAAAGCAAATGAAAAAATGACAAAACATAATAAGTGCAAGGGACTCCATTCTGCTGCGTAACTTGGTACAAAAATCACTTTTAAAATCAAATGGATATATGCCTGTTTAAAGACTGAAGGAGTAATCCAGGGAAAGTAGCAAAATGCCTATATATTAAACACAGGGTTGTGTGTCTCATTTGTTTCTGTGAGCATTTAAAAAAATGCCATTGAGATGTAGATCACAGAGGCTTTGTAGAAATCTGTTGTAAGTCATTATAACAAAGGATCTCCACCTACAAACATGAATATTAGTCATTTCACTAACATGATGAGACTCCCTGGAATTTATGGTGCTTTTACCCGGGCCTTAAGCTATAATTTTGTCATGACTAGTTTGTATGATCAAGCCTCTGACCACAGAATTGTTCATAAAACCATTGATTGCCATTGTGGTCTCTCTTTGCTTCATTAGAACTTTTCCAAAGAAGTTGCCTTATTTAGGGCTTGTTTGGT
Source organism: Anser cygnoides (assembly GCF_040182565.1). NCBI lineage: Eukaryota > Metazoa > Chordata > Aves > Anseriformes > Anatidae > Anser > Anser cygnoides. The sequence goes on from NC_089876.1 coordinate 45,855,648, forward strand.
ATTTTACTATCTTATGTATGCTACGTTCATATGTATGTAAGAGAAAGACAAAGAGATTCATGGATTTTCACTTGTATATGTATAAAGGTTATACATACATTTATATGCTCTTTCATTAATGTATTCTTAAATTTTTGTGTAAAAAATGACCATTTCTTATAAAAATAGTCTAACTGTAAAAGGAAAGGTAATGGTTCACATAACTGGATTTATATTAAATGCATTTAGGACATGACAGATGTTTAATACAAACTGTATTTTTGCATATTTTATATACACGTGCATGTGTGTGTCTATACATACATTTAAATATATAAAACTAGTGGCTTGCAAAGGGAGTGCTATCACAAAGGAAGTCAAACCTAATTTTAGCTAAGAAAGGAAATACCTGTATTTTGAGATAGATTTTAAAAACAAGTTATTGCTATTAATTTGTTACCCTTACAGAATGGAAGTGTGTGAAATACAGCCCTACTGAAGACCGTGGCAAAGCTCCCACTGTCTTCAAAGAGATCTGGATTACACCCGTGTATTTTCTCAAAGAGAGCTGCCAGTAACATCTGCCAGCTGGAGATCCAGTTAGACGGGGGTTAAAACAAAAGGAATGCATGTCAGCATTTCGTTGCATGACAAAGGATAGAGGCTTTGAAAGTCTGCTGTGGTGGATTAGCACAGAAAATGAACTTCTTCCTTTAAAATGGGGAGCACTTGACGGATCTTTGTGTTCTCATGCATCTTCTTCCTAGGTGTAACCACATAGGGCACAACTGTGGAGTGTCCCTCACCTGAGCTACCAGGTTTCAGACTGTTCCCGTTCTCATTTCATACAAAATCTTACCTCTGCCACATCTGGAGGTTGTGTGGATGCTTTTCTCTTTTGTACTCTCTCTTTGCTTTTCTAGGGTAGTGTCCTGTACTCTGTCACTTGCTATCTAGATCCTCGCTGAGTAAGGAGGTTTGTTGCCCCTCATTTTCCAAAACCCCTCTATGTTCCTGTAGAAAATGAGCATTACCCAAGAGAAATCTGCCTCCTGACCACACCTGCTATTATTTCACTCATCTCCATCATTATTCATTAGGAAAGGAAAGCAGTATATAACCTCAAGTTGTGCAGTGCTGGCACTGCAGCAGATTTGCTCTAGAAAGGTCAATCTGTGATACCCATGTTGGGGATTTGGATTTTGCAAGATCCCTTCTGTGTGCTCAAGGGCAATGCTGATGATGGCCGCTGTATATTTTCAGTTTATTCCCTTTAAAATTCTACACATGTACAGGAATAGCTTTGAAATATTATTTTTTCTGATTAACAGGCTTCACATGGGTAGGAAAAATTGGAAAGTGTAAAGTCTGTATTCCTATGGGACATGAATTAAAAATGAAAACCACAGGTGGTTTGGGTTTTCTCCTTCTAAATCAAAACATGATGACTGAGGCTTAGCCAAAACCAAAATATGGCTGCCCATGGCCATTTTTTCAATAAAAGTCTCCCAGATTTGTTATACATTCCACTGAAAATCTTTATTGTGTGTTAGACACCATGAGTTTCCTGCCCAGAAAGGAGTTTCTCATTTGACTGTTTTTATACTTTTTTTTTTTAGCATTCCTAGTATTTTGCAAGTACGGTACTTTTTATTTGAATAGGATATATCTATCAGATTTCCTACAGTATTACATTCTGATATTTCTTTAAGAGAGAAATCTTTGTTTTGGCTTCTAATAAACATTATATTATGATAGCCTAAGAACCCCGAAGTCATGCAGCTAAAGCATTACAAAGATAAGAATTCATTCTTTTATCTTCTCTTTGTAATATCAAAAGATGTTTTGCTTAGTTCATTGTGTCAAACATTTAATAAGATTAATCATTTTCTGACCTTGGAAATTCAAACACTTCAGTACATTGGAAAAATGATCAGGCATATAAATGGAAAAGATTTACATTGTTTGTGGTGTCCAAGAAGATATAGATCTGTGCAGCAACAAATACCCAAGCTATTTCTCATCATTATGAATAGTAAACTGTAGGCTTTAGAGGGTCAGAAAAAGGTGAGTGTTGACTTATTAAATCATGTTCCACTGTAAAAAAAAGTAATCAAGAATTAACTAAGTAATAATCCTGCCTAAGCTAGTTAAAAAAAAAAAGAGAGAGAAAAAAAATGCTACGGCTATTGGAACGCTTCTCTGCAGGACGAAGATTTTACGTATATTGCCCTCTCCCTCTTCTTATTTTTACTTATTATTAACTCTGAGGACTTATTTATTTCAAAAGACCTAGAAACAGAATTAGAGAAGATCTTTAGACTTTCTCTTTGAAGGCTTTTGAAATCTGTCAAGTGTCTAAAAATTGTCCGAGAACATCAATGGCAACGCAATAATAAATGAACGAAGAGCCCAAAAGATGAAACTGGCAGCATTTACAAACTGACTGCCTCAGTTAGGTTCTGCAGTAAAGTTTGGACAGAAAAATGTAAGTGTCCCATTTCAGAGAAGTGTCACACATCCTTCAGTCAGAGATGTCATTCAGAGATGAGGTGCATGAGTGTTCAGTCTAACCAAATGACAATGAATTCGGAGCGTTAATGTTAAATGCACAAACTTGTTTTTTTGTTTTGTTTTGACAATAACGTTATTTAACTAAATGCTGTTAGAAAACAGTCATTTTCCTAGATGCCTACAATAAATATAAAGTTAGTCTGGATAATTGAAATTTTGAAATTTGGAAGCTCCCCTAAAGCTTGAGCTACTAATTGTGTACTGCTGCTGACATTGAGTCTTTTTTTCAGGAATTATAATTAGAGTTATGCTTAGGTACTGGTAAGGTAACCAGCCTGTGTCTAAGAAACTTCAGACAGATCACCAACAATACAAAAAAAAAAAAAAAAGGCTGTTTTGCAATCAGCTGCCAAAAAAATATTCACTTAACTTTATCTGAAATCCATGTCTTGGTACAGTGTCAGCTCAAAAGCATGCACAGAATATCAGTTTTGTTCCACTGACAGCAAATTTAACTTTTTAAAAACATTGTAAATCTTAAAAAAATTAATATCTCCCATTTTCCTAGGGAGATGAAGACTTGACTTTTATAGGCAGGCACTGTTTTTGAGGATATCTCTTACCAGGATAAGCTTCACTGCAGATATAGAGTGATGAAAAGATTCTAGCAGATGAAATGGAGGAAAATATTTTGACAAAACACTACAATTCTCCAAAAGATCTACTTGTCATCTACAAGCCTTGTGATCTACAAGCCTTGTCACTGCTATAGGCTTGAGACACTTCAATCATAGGAGTTGAAAATATTCAGTCGCTGTGTCCTGAATAGATAAGATTAATTAAAGACAACAGTTAGTAAAGGCATAAGGAATTTCAGAGGGCTTTCAGGGAACCATTTTTAGGCTGCGGTCTGCTCTGAGATTTGAGAGGCATGAACCTCTGTCATTGTTAATTGTTATATCTTCTTCTAGCAGTGCATAAAAGGTGGCCATCTTCTACAGGTACTTTGCTTGCACTGTGAGCTCTGACCTCAGCTGTCACTGAAGAAGTTGCTTGATTTCCAGATATAATGAAAACGTTTTACCTGTAGCTGAAGCAATGACAAAATACTTTTTTTTTTCCTCTCCAGGATTTAAAATCAATAAGATATACCAAACTTGAGACTTCAAGCCTTGTCTGGTTTTTAAAAATAAAAGGAAATTTCAGCTAGAAAAAGGTAGGTTTAGCAGACTGAATTTTCTTTCAAACATATATATATATTTCTTTTAAAGAAGCAAAAATACCCTGATGTTTTTCAGATTTCATTTCAAACCACAGTAATTCGAAAGGCAATGTGTCTGAAAAAAGTATCAGCAGATTTGGGCAGTTTAACGATAACCTTTCCTTTCAGAGCAAGGACTAATGTTTTCTAAATACTGTGTTCAGTTCTTTTCATTTGTCTCTGGTAATTGAATTTTTAGGTATTAAAAATGACATCAACATTTTCTCTGTAATGTGACGACAAAAAAAAAAAAACACCCTATTTTTAAAAAGCTGAAGTTGGAGTTTCAGGAGCAGAGACTTTAGAAAACATCAAATAAGGAGACCTCACTGAAATCGTGGGAATTGGCAAGAGAATAGATTTTGATTTAAAAAAATGTTGCCATTTATAAATAAAATGAAATTTTCAAGAGAGATGCAGCTGAAAGTTCTGCAACTTTTTGTCTAGTGTCTGGTAGAGAATAAGAAAATATTTTTATATATAGGATTTGATTGACTGGGTGTGTTGATAGATTATGTTGTTGCAGGTTTATATAAGTATATATAGATTGTATAATTTTGTGTTTTAACTATACTGTATATCTACTAACATATGTATTTTTATGTAGTGAGTAATACTGTGGCATATGTTCATGTTTTAGTACTTTGGAGACAGTTCAACTGAAAAGGAAACGGGATTTTATATCTCCTGGATGTTTACTTTGACCTTTACATGTACTTCTGCAAATCTGGGGGGATAAAGTTAAAGTTGGATGGGCAGTAGCAGTTGTGTGAGTCATGAGCATTGCATGGGACTTAGAAACTGCAAGTGTCTCGTTTCTGTATCTTAGAGGGATTCAATTTAATTTCTAGTGTAATGTTTTTAAATGCAATTATTGTCCATAGTATATTTTAAGGTTGGCTGGACTTGGTTAAACCTGGCATGCACATATCCCTGCACTACGTTTGACTGCAGGGCTGGCTTTTGGAGTTGTTCCTGGGGCAGGACCCAATACACGCCCACAAGCATCACCTTCTTAGAAGCCCACCATGAAGGCTGCACACAACATAACAAGGCCATCAAAGTTAGATCATATCCTTATGAAATAGGCCTAATATTTGATATATTTACATGGAAGTGCTGACCAGGAAGACTGCATTTTTGTTAGTTACTCTAGTGATTTGCATTTAGTAGTCTGACACAGGCCCAAGAAGAAAAAAAATGGTACATGTTCTAATTATGTGTACAACAGCTACAGATGCTTTGAGGTGCACTAACAATTAATGGAGGAATAATATTTTAGTTATGTAGTGAAAGCCCTAGGATTTTTTTCCAGTTTACCTGCCATGAGTAGAGGCCAATAAATTTTAAATCCTTTCAGCAATTCCAAGCACACTAGACAACAGTCTGGGCTTCTTACACCTATTTCTGATCTGAACTCATAGTCTCACAGATACAAAAGCTTGCCATCCCTGATTTCTCATGAGAGCAAACATCACAGATCAAATGAGGTAAGATATCAGTTAGCCTCTGTTCCTGGGAATTTTGACAGCAGTGATTTAAGGTACTGAAAGAGTTTTCTCGAGAGCAAAGGAAGTTGTTTAGGATAAGGCAAAGTTGAAAGTTAAAACCAAGGCAACCTATGTTCCTTTTAATAAAACCTTAATGTTACCTTGCAGTCAGTGTCGAGTTTCACTGTCAGGACATCTCTGTCTTGGGATAGAGGAAGAATCTGCTTTCTATGATGTCTCTTGTCACTGCCAGCTCCTTCCCTTTTCTTATTTCCAGCACCACGAAGCTTGTAGTTGGATAAGTAAATATTTCCATGATGCTTGGGGCCAGGCAGGGGTGTGCACTAACATTATTGTGCTTCCTTGTCACTTTCTATTATATCCTCCACCATGTTCCCTTGACTTCTTTATAATTTTCTTTTCTTTTAGCCTTTTCCTTTTGATTTAATGTAATGCAGCATGTAATGCATGGTACAATGCAGCAAGATCTCAGTTAAAGTGAGTTAAATGGAGGCGTATGTAATATTCGTAAAAATACAGCTATTCCTTTAACTCACCATGGAATTCAGTGTGTGATTTGATTGGCATTCAGTTTTACAGTCAATCAAGCTGTGCTGGTTTCCATTGGCAAAGCAAACATCTGCTATTGTTATCTAATTCAGGCTTTGGACAAACATTCTAACACATAAATCATTTTTGATTAATTTTTTACTTCAGCTTTAACTTTTAATTAATGTCACCACATATTTTACAAGAAAGAGAGTGGCCTTCAAAAAACCCTGAACCTAGTGAAATACTTGATTATTGATCTCATTGAACAAATTTATATAAATGTCCAACTCAAATCAGTGTGACTTTTATATTTCCTGTTCTGATCATTAAGACATTGCTAATACTCTCCAGATAGTAAAAGCAATAAATAAAATCATTTTCTTGATTTGCTAGAATGAAGGGAACATAGAGGAATAATGCAGTGGAGAATGCATTTATCACAAAAAAAACAACAAAAACAAAACAAAACAAAAAAAAAACAACCAGAAGACTTGCTGTTCCCTCAATATGCAGATCATGCTTTAATCTTTTTCTTTACAGGGGAAGGGAAGGAGGAGTTGTGATAAAGATTAATCAATTAATTGTTGCTCATGTTCCTATCTGACATGGGTATTGCGATCTGACTTGGATTTCCATAGTTGAGTACCCCAGAATAATTAAGACTGACAATACTTGGAGGATTGCTCTCTTCCTGTGGAAATCCTCTTTTGACACACATTTGGAGCTCCAGTTTAACAAATGCATCAACATTCTTGCTTTTGGCTGTTTGCTGTATTTCTATCACTTAAAGTAAGACTAAGACTCTTCCTTAATTTCTACAAATAAAAAGTAGTTCTCCGGCTGTTTTTCATCCAGTTTTGTAAGGCTCTCCTCCTTAACACTGATGCGATGGATAGGAAAGAAACTACTAACAAATAACAATGTAAACAGATCTAGAATACCACTGTTTCCTGCCATAGGTATAATAGTAGGGGAAGCAGTTGACTGATGTGTTGAGTCTGCAAAAGCCTTACCACAACTGGATTTGTCATAGAAAATCTGCACTTCAGCTGCTAGTGAATATATTGTTCAGGGTGGGCAGAAAGATAATATCCCTGAAAAAACAGCCTTACTAATTAAAGCCCTGTCCATCCTTATCATACGGTCATAAGCACCTAAGTGCTTCTGTTCTAGATCCAGCCTTAGGGAAACAATGAAAACAGATGAGAAGTTAAATAGTTTTTGCGATAGAGTAGAAAAAAAAATAAAGTTAATAGCTATTTGAACTAATCCTTATTTCAAGATTTTTCACCAAATATAATCTATGACTTGAAACTGCTTAACACTATGAGCAGTACAACTTTTTTTCTTTTGGTGAAGTGCTACTGCTTTGAGATCTGAAAGCTGTGCAGCTTGTTCATTGCCAAAATGTAGAAAACAACAAACTGGGATTAAAAAAAAACACATATAGACTGATTTTCTTCTGAAGTTATGCTCAAAATGGTACTGTATTGTAGTGTTCAAGCCTTAAAAACAAATCTACTATTCAGAGAAATCAACAGGATTTACAATGTTTTCTGATTCTTTCCTTCTTTAAATTAAAGGGGACTTCCTTTATAAATTTCAGTATTTAATATCATGAGAGAATGGAATGGTTTATTCCCTATATTACAATGAGGTACCATTCAAGTACTATAAGACAGGAGAAACTCACTCAAGTAGAGAGTGAGTAAGAGATACATGAACCTTTGAAGAGGTTTGTCTTCTCAGGAGCAGGATCATGGAGCTCAGGAGCTCTTGCTGTAGGCCAGGACTCCCTGAGCTCTGCACTGCATGAAGGTGGGTTACCTCCTTCCAGCCTCTTGCCAGCTGTTCTTGACTGTTTTTTGAGAGCAGTCATCCTCTCCTCACTGTATTTGTTGTCAGGTGAAAAGCTTCATGGTCTGCAATAAGTACAATGGTGACCTGTTACAATTATCATTAATTTGCTATCCACACATTTTTTGTTTTATCTGCTGTAGGTCACACACAAGACATCACCTCTCCAGCTCCAGCCCCTGCTTTAACACACAGCCTGGACAGGTCTCAGTTTCAAGGGCAACCACAAATGACAAATCCTTTGTCATTCCTTCAGGTCTGTCATCTAGGTGTACACTGCTTCTCGGACCTCTTCAGGGGAGGACTTGAGATCTAGTAAGTCCCCCATGATGGCTATGAAAGTGTTATAGGGAAAGAGGTAGGGAGCTCAAGTGCTACAACAGCAATGAGATCATGCAGCTTAATCCAAATGTAAGAGGCCCAGAAGTGGCAGCATGACTGCACAAATATCTCAGGCTTCAGTGGTGCCCAGGTGAACAGTAGAGTTAACAGGGTCTCTACACAGCTATGGACATGAGTGATTTTATGTGTATATGGTGGTGGGGAAACAGCAACAACAACAAACAAGCAAACACAGCACAAGAAGCCTACCCAAACCTGTTACCCACCACTAAATACCCTGGGACTATGGGAGAAAGGAGGAGTAAAGCTTTCTTGTGGCATCATCCACTTATAGGCAGTGCAACAGCACCTGATCTGTGTAAGAGAGGTCTGTCAATACACCTGAGCACCAATACACCATGATACTTGCTTTTGTCTCTTAGAAAGCAGCATCAGCATAAAGCACAGGTTAGAGATGACTCTGGTGATACCTGTGCAGTGTCGGTATTTACTAAAACAGTGTTCCAACACCATCATCATAACATACTTGTGAAGGACAAGAGAAGACAAAGCTAGCACTAAACCAGCAGTATTATACACACTGTTGTAAGACATCAGATATATCACTAAAGCTTCCAGAGGTGTGAAGCATTTCAGACTTGTCTTTGACTCCATCTTCCCTAACACATGCATGTTCTGCACTTGGTTCTTATTGATCTGGCCTGAAGGCTGGAAAGAAGTGACGCACTCTGTCTCAGAGCTGAATTGACACTAGTAGAGAAACGAACAGTTTCTCTGCTCATGACCAGCATGAAATACATACTTTTTCATGTGTAAATGTGCATTAGATATTGCCATAAATACTTGGGATAACAGTCAGGCAGATCTGGGAAAAGTAATCCTGTAGAGGAATACTACGTCATAAATGGTAAAAGCAATCTCACCAGAAGATGCAAAAGCTTATTTAAAAAGTGTGCTCTCAGGAAACACTGAACAAGGAAGTGGAATTACTACCAGTGAATATCCCTGCCAGGACTTGTCCACATCTGTCTAAGAGGTGTTGATCCCCATTTCTGCCCCATCCCCACAGGAAAGAAATGTTGGTGTGTAATGACTGCAACCATCTGGAAAGGAGGGCCTACCAGCATGGTGTCTTGGACACCATCCACAACTCTGATGCAGTGGAGGAAAATAACAAACATTTTTGTTGTTGTTATGAAGGTGTAGTATGGTTTGTTCTCAGTACCACTGAGTTATATGAGGTCCTTCTTAAAGGAAGAACAGAGAAAGAGAAGAGGAAAGCAAAAGAAAGGTTCCTAATTGGAAGCACTAATGGTGTGCAGCCCAGTAGTGCACTGGGATACAGCCCCTCATACATGAGATCCCCATGTGTTCCCTCTAAGTAAGCACTAGCAGACGTGTAACTAAGAAACAACAACATTCAAAGTTAACACAAAGGCTCAGAATAAATTGCTTTGTAACACAAGTAATCCACGACACTAGTAGAAAACAGGCAAGATTTGCTCTCCTCTACAGGACATGGCAGAAACAGCAGGGCTATGCAATCTCCCAGTATATTTACTGTGACAATAGCATAGGCAATTAATGGGCACGATGCTGTAGGTGACACCATGCTGCAATGCTGTGTAGGAGGGCACTCCCACCACTCAGGCAGTTGAATATAGGAATTGAAAGCAGTGAAGGGTCTAATGCTGAAGAATGCTAAATGACAATGCCAAAGATCACTAGCTTTTTTTTTTTTTAAGAAAATAAAATTAATAAAGAAAACAAAAATACCTTTATAACTAGTCACCTAGCATCATGAGTTTGAACCATTTTTTCTGTAGCTAACTCCCTTTTTAAGGTGAGCATTTATTTAGAGAAAGAAGTTTTAGAAGGGCTGAAGAATTACCACTCGCTGGCTGGCTGGCTGGCAGAGTAGTCCCTGCAGCTAAGTAGCCGGTGGAGGCAGTGGTGTAGCACTTCTCCACAGCTACCAGGGCAGCCTCCTTTGAAAGCACTTCCAGTTGTTGAAGTAGCTCTTCAGCACTGGGTGGTCTCAGTCTGCTTCACAGGTGAATTTTTTTAGGAAGATTAAGGATGATAATTAATGTAATTCTCCCTTTTAACACAGACGATCTTGGATCCAGACTCCTCTGAACCAAAAAGGCAACTGTGAAAGTGATTACCTTACTCTGTGGTGGATTTTGGTGTAACATTAATAAACTTTTCCTATCAGCAACATTATTCTCAACACAGAACCTGTGCTCTTCAGAACATAAGTCTCTGTGGTGCTAAGGGTGCAGAAATCTGCCAGACTGACCTTATGGGCACTGATGAAAATGATCAGTCCAGTAAGAGCTAGATAGAAACTTTAACATGGAGACTTAAGGTAGAAAAATCTATTTTTCATATTAGTATCTCTAGTCTTGTGTAGTTGGAGTATCTAGGTCACCAGAAGCTGAGCTTCCAAGGAACAAAGCATTAGATGTAAGAATACCATTTTAAGAAAAAGAAAGAAGAAGAAGAAGAGGAAAAAAAAAAAAAAAGATGTAAAAGTATGTAAACCATAAAATCCTCCACACTGGCTGAGAGCAAAAGTCAGTCTAACCTCCAGTGTTGTAGGGATACTGGTGCACACAGAGGCTGGTTTGTTTAAGTGATAGTTTCCGCACCATGGTTTGTGATTTGGTTGAACTGGTTCCTTCAGCTTCTTTTGATGAGTACTATTTTCTTTAATTGAGCACATTCTGATTTAAGAACATTTTTTTTAAAACTTCTACCGACACATGTTGAGATAGGTCTTTTGTTTCATTTCTCCATGAGATCAGCTTCTGTTTGGGAGCTGCGTGGCTGCCAAAGTTACAAATAATTCACATAGCATTTTTGAGGGTTTTATTGTCACCAAGAACTTTGCTTCTTTCAGATCTGGGATTCACCCCCACTGAATTTCTGACAGACTTCCTGTTCCTGAAACACTTGAAAAAGGTTTTATTATTAACTTTTATTCCTTTAAAGAGTTCCTTTAATAAGTTGCTCCTCAATAAATTGGCATGCCTTACTGAGGTTTAACATTTAACCTGTCAGAATTTACACACTTCTCCTTTTTTGGAAGTGATTTGTTGTTTCTGAAAGGTATCATTTTACCTATGGCCACCTTTCCTCTGCTTCCTGAGCTCTCTTCCAAGCCTTCTTGTAGGCAGTGTACTTTGACAGAAGATAGGAATTCTGAACATCTCACCTGGTGTTGTTAAACACATCACCTTATTGTAAGCATTTTATTCTTTTTTTTTTCACCGCTCCTTTCACTCTCCTTCTCATTTTATGTAAGGTCCAAATATTGGATTTGGGAGTGTTTCTCATCTCCTATGGCAGTGCTGAATTTGAAAACAGTGTGGTTATTGTCATACATATTGGAGTGCATCTTGTCAGTGGTTACTTTCAGCATGATTCTGTGCACTACTTGAGGCCTAAATTAGCAGTGGCTGTTCCTGACATTAAATACCTGACAAGTATCTCCAAACAGCAGCCACACGGGTTGTCTAAGAATTGCACAGACACTGGGGATCTGCCTTCATGTACTCCTGCGCAAAATGGCACCCTGGCTGCAGCCCAGGATGACTGGTCCTCATGCCAGATAGGAGGCTTCTCTGAAGGTGGATTTTCCTGATCTTCCTGCCTCCATGTGCAGATTTGATTCTGGGGAAACAGAGATCACATCTGCATAGGTTAAACACCTGGGGAATCTGGCATGGGCAGTTCACAGTTCCTGCACATGTAAGGCTAATCTCTGTGTGAAATGAGCATCTGTGAATGATGAGGCCCTGTCGCTTGTGCTGAGGTTCTGCCATTCTCCATTCTGCTCATGCTGGCAAGCAGCATCTTCATGAGGCAGCTTCTCCTCTTCACCCCAACCAAAAATCATTCCCATTTTATATGTCATTCAGAAAACTGAAAAACAGCCAAACATTTTTTTTTTTATGTTGGTGATAAAAATTTGTTCCAGGTTGGGATTTCATGTGCCAAGTTTCAGCATAGAGTGAGTTTTTATGACTGAGTTATAAACCCCCTAAAATATGGTTTTATAATGGAAATGCTGACACAACCTTTATACACACCCGGCCATAATTCTAGATGATGTAAAATACCTTATATAGAAAGCCAAGATAAGTGGATCTCTTTTTGCTATAAAGAGCAAGTAGGAGATCAGAAGTACACCTTTTAGCTAAGTATTTTCATTCTTTGTTTCAATTTTGACCGAAGAACAAACCATACATCTTGAAGGGCAGATTTTTTAAGACATACTTCATGTTTGTATAAGACTAAATTATGTTTTTAATCTTTCTAGCAACCTAAAGTAATTCTCCCAGGAAGTTCACTATTTCCCAAGGCAAAAGTCAGGCTTATGTCTGCTACTGATAAATAGGCATTTTTAAAGGAATTTTATTAAAAATCTGGAGAATATCACAGCAAACATAAAGTAACATTTTCAAATACTAGATAAAGTGCTCAGAGGAAAGTGTGTTAGAAGTAACGGACTGGTTATAATTGAAATTGACCTCATAAAATCTACAATGTATTTTTGTGTTGCTGCTTTTCCAGGTCATTTCAGGATAGGTGAGTGTCCAAGAAGTAATGGTACGCATCACTGAACAGCACTCAGAGTTTAATTCAGCCATAGCATCCAAAACTTTGGGTATTTCCTTAATGATAATGTGTATGACCAAAGTTCCTTCAATTTGAAAATCAGCCTGATAACAAAATAGAAAATTACAAAAGGCTACTCCTGTTATTTTCTGTTCTATATTTTTAAATCAGATTTTTTCTCTGTAAATATATTTTTATTTTAATATTTAAGTTTGTTTTCTTCTACATCTTCCTTTTGTTAAATTCAGAAGGATAGAAAAAGGAAATGGGAATTTTCTAGGCTTTTGATAACTTGTAGTGCATAAATTAAAATTTCGGACCCTGGAGTCCATTGTACTTCTGCATATACTGTAATCTCAAGTCAGGCTGTTCAATATCATACTGAGAAAGGACTATTTTCACTAAAAAAATATGTGTTTATATATATGAAATGTTTTAATATTAACTTATAAATTGATTTAATCAGTCAGATTTTCACCTCTGTGACATTTTCAAGACTTCACCTCATCTTTCAGAGAAGACTCAGTTGCGAAATATTGACTGTTCTCAGCTTTCTGACACCACCATTTCTGTCATCAGCTTGGTGGAAGTGCATATCCTCTGCATAGCAGACGAAGAAGTCAGGCTGCTGATCAAGCCGTCAGCTTCCGTTTGACGAGGTGTGCAGAGCAGTTTGTGCTATGGCTCTGAGTTTCTCTGCCAAAATTAAAACGGGATTTCAAAGCAGCTGAGCATTTGTTTGCCTTGCCCCCAGAGCAGGTCCTCCCCAACTGTAGTGATTAAGGTCACTCTAAAAACCTAAACAGATTTACAGACAAGGAAATGGAGACATGGAGAGGTTATGTGACTTGCCTCAGACTGCACAGGAAATCTGTGGTGGGACCAAGAATAGGTCTGAGGTGCTCGGCTTCTTCGCCTAGCCCTGTATCTCAACCACAAGACCATTTTTTTCTTCCTCTCAGTTAAGTAATGTCACTGCTATAAGGGCTAACAGAGAAAGTGTTGTGCTATGTTAAATAGCTACTCTCTCACAGCCTGGAGATCAAATATTTGCCCACAAATGTTCGGCATATCTTTGTGAAGAGAAAAGCTGCATATGTTGGTTGCAACTATGATTATAATTATTTTTAAAAGAAGATATTGAAAAGAAAATGTTTATTCAAATTAAAACAAAATATTATCTTCTTTACATGAAGTTCCATTTCTTTGTTTTTGAAGAAAACAGATGCTAATAGAGAAAGAATTATCTTTTTTTTTTCCCTTGGTTTCAGTAAACATTTTTAAATGTTAATTTACTGACTCTTTATTTTGAGTTAGTCATATTTCGACATCCTCCCAACAAACAAGGATGCTGCAGGCATAGCAGAGGCCTTACACATGGCTGATTTTGCTGAAGGGAGCCGATGCAAAGCCAGCTTTGGTCCATCCTGAAAATGCTTGACAGAGCTGCAGACAGCACAGACCCAACCTTTTGGTGTGCCCAGCCTTCTCGAGAAATCACACCCATCTCTTAGAAAAGGGCAACACAGAGTCAAAAAACTCACAGTACCCTAAGGTGAGCAGAAGAATTTGGGAAATGTGAGAAATGCTGACAACAGATACAAACGTCGCAGCACAAGAGATGACTTTTGACAGTGCTAGGACACCAGTAAGTCTAGAAAATTTTAACAAAGAGGAGGCAGATGCAAGGGTTGAGAAAGATGAAGGATTGCAAACACCGTCACCATTCAATGGCTGCCATCTCACTTGCCAGCACTCTTAAGGGATGGGGGCAAACTAGAGTTTGTGAATGTGGCTGAAACTGCAAGGAGCATCAGAGGAGAACTGGTTTTAAAGCAGTGTAAGTTGGGGTGAAACCCAAAGGCAGATGAATTTACTTTGGGCCAATTCTGTGTGAAATTCTGTGTGAGGTCGTGAAAAAAAACTATATTTTTTTTTTTCCTCAGACAGAGGAGAGCTGGCAGGTTGCTTCTCACAAAACATCTGGCTGTGAAGTGGGTGTTGCTGTCAAGGAATTTACAAAGAGCCCCCTGACTAGGAGTAAGTATGAAGGACAGGAGAAATCCCTTTTTAGGCTACACTCCTTAGGAATAAAGTAAGAATCCAGGTTCATAAGAAAACTGAAGCATTTGCTTATACTTTGAGACTCTAAAAAAATGTGAAGTTGGCTGACACTACATATGCAGGGAAGTGTTATCCAAAAATGTTACAGAAAAAGATGAATCTATTAAATGGAAAAGCTCTGGGTTATGTGATAATGGTGCAGGTTTTACAGAAGGCAGACTATAGATATTTCTGATAAATCTATATTATTTTTTTTACCAATGAACATGCCTTCATTTGTTGAACCAGCGGACCAGAGAATTATAGCTACCTGTTAAACATAGCCCCATGCTTTGCTTTGCTGAGGCTGTGCGCTCCACTGAAGCTAACAGTGATGAACATGCTGTTGCACTGGCAAGATACTAAAACTGTGTAACTCTTCAGTTTACAAGAGGAACTTGCCTCTATCTATCACTCACAGAAGTTAAAGAGAAAGGGTTTAACTGAAATTATTGCCTTCTGTTCTAAATCGTATGCAGTAGTTCAGTTTATTCTGGGGTGGGTACGGGCCCCATCTCAAGTACGTGTCACAGTGAGCAGTTCCAGTGGTGAAAGGAGGAAACAAATGTCATCCTCTTCCATCTCTGTATTTCCTCACTTTCCATGGCATAACATGATGACTCATTGCACACGATGGAATCAACTTCAGAAAGAGTTGAAATTTGTTGGTGTCTATCCCTGAAATGCAAGAAGGTGCTCCATCTTTAAATAGAATAATAGTGTTCGTTAGTTTTATTGATGCTTGTTTCTGAAAATTAGAAAAACATCTCTAACAATTTCAAAAATTGTGCAAAAATCTCTTTTACTTTTGCAGAAATGAAAAATGTTATGTGAACTTCCTTCTAGGAACAGTACGGAAAGGCTGAGGTGTGTTAGGGTAAGGAGCTGGCAATGTTACATGAGGCAAACAGCTAGTTATGGCATTCACTTGGACCCAATAGCTGTAGTACCCAAATATTTCATCATCTTTAGTGTGTTTAATGTGTCTAATTATTGAAGTTAATTTATGTTTTTTGTGAAAGAGGCTTTTTGCCAGTCCAGAAGACTTTGATTCTGAATGAATTGTGGTGAGAGTAGGCAGGGATGAAAACACGTATAGGCTTGTCCTCGGTTATTTACTCCATTTGTTAGTGAGAAGAGAAGAAGATTTAGGGACATGCAATGCAATCAATCTCTGGCCAACAGTATTTCAGCCTCTTGGTGACCATAAAAACGGCATATTTTCTTTCTGAATTACAGAAAAACACAAGGGACTTGTATCTGTTGTTCTCTGTTGGCTAACTTATCCTTAAAAACATTTAAAAACATACATATGTTTTTATAGAATAACAAAACAAAGACGTTGGGATTAAATAAAAATTTTGTGGTCTTTGGTGCTGTTCAGAAGACAGCTAGGATTTGGGCAGATTCTTGGGTGCTGCCAAGTATATTCCAGGACTGCAGGAGATGTGAAGAGTGTTCAGTACCTCCCGGGAACAGACTTGATCCTGAAGTCACTATTTATGCATCACTCCTATTCCAATCTGTGGGAGTTTTGCATGAGTTAAGTGTCAGTCACTTTGACATTTAGCCCAGCTGGTTGAATGATATACCATGAATATATAGTGCATTTTCATCTGAATTTCCTTTTCTACATAGTTTTCCATCTCTTGCTTTGCTATCTGCCCTCTAGCTATTCTGTGAATGCTAAAGGTACCATGTAGTATATTTGGTTTAGAAAGCAGCCTTACAAGGAGTTTCCCTGAAACAATTGAAAGCTGAATAATGGCAGGGGTGGAGGAGAAGTCAGCCTGAAGAGGATGCAGGAATTTCTGAACATGGCTTTACCACTAAAATTGATGCGAGTACGTCCCACCTTTGCATGATTCAGGGACCAGGACAGTGGAGTTTACCTCCATATCTGGCTCAGAGGAGCATACAGGTTATACTGCAATACCCAGGACAAACTATGTTAGTAGCAATAACTGTAAGCTGAAGGAGGTGTTTGGAAATGTTGTTTGATGAATCCTGCCATTTTCCTTTTGTGAAGTGAATGTAAGCTTGCAATTCACAAGTGCATTTACTATAAAATTCATAACTTGCCTCATTACTTATGCTGTCTTTTTTTCCCTGACATGACATCTCATTTTCTTAGTTGATCTGAACTTATCTTGTTTCATTTGGACTCCACAAATCCTATGGTATTGCATCTCACTGATGGATGAACATAACCAATAAGAAGAAATACCTCACAGAAAACCTGAAAATGCTTAATAGAAAATTAATGCTCAGCAAATGCTACCTTCTAATTTGCTTAAACCTTTTTCCATTTGCATATTCACACAGAACAATAAACACAAAAATAACTAAAAAGACTATGTTTTTTCTTTACCATCAAATAGTTTCAGGTTCTTTCCCCTACCACTGCCCACTGACTGACCTGATATTCTTGCTTTTACCTTCTTGCACTGGTTTCCCCTCTTACTCTTTGCATTTTATGTCTTTCTTGTCTCTGTTCTATACATATTTTCTTTGGCTTCAGTTTAATGTAGCATTTAAGAATAAGCTTATCTTGGAGCACACAAGCAGTGCTATTTCTCTGTGGTGGGAATGCTTTTGTACTCAAACAAATTGTTTAGCCAGATTTTTGCTTTCACAATAATATTCTACTTAATGATTTATCTGAAGTGAAAAGTTGTGGTGATTTCCATCCAAGTTACATCATAGTCATATTTTCTGCATTGAAGAGGTGGGATTGGCATGGGAGAAGCTTGCCACACACAAATTTTTGTAGTGCCAAAACCTTGAATTTGTTTTTAGTTTTAGCAGGTTCGTTAGTTCTGCCACATTTCTTACTGGGAAATATGTGCATAGGTACTTTAGAAAAAAAAAGAGGATTGTATTTCCAGAAATGAGCTTTCAGGTGACCTGGAGAATTTTTCAGGAGCCAGCATAATCATCTATTGTAGTTTTCTACACCCTCTGTGTCTAAAGTGTCTATGTAGAACTGGCAAATATGACAAAAGACCTATGAGTGATCCATTCAAAAAATAAAAAAAAACATTCAATAACTAGCTGGGCATTTAAAATAGCACTAAGCAGACATGCTTAAGCATTTGCATTCCACCCCAGATTTGTGTTTTAGCTCTCTGAGGACATTTTTGCAATAGAGAAAATGTTCAGTTGGAGAAAATATTTAGCATCCTTAATCATTATGATCACAAAATATTAGCAACCTCTGGCAAAAGTATAAAAATGGTCATAAAACTACAGGCAAAAATAAACATGCTTTAGTTGTAAATTTGCTTAAATATGCCTGAAATGTTCCTTAGGCTTTGTGATTTTTCACTCCAAATCACTGAGTGAAAAGTTTAAATTTCTAAGTCACAGCTTGACTACCAACTTCTTTGTAAGACAGTGAAACACTTTGCTACCGTGTGCTCAAGGGTATCTAAAAAGAGGATCTAACCTCCTTAAGTGTGTTCATCATCTTGTATTCACGTATGATTTAGTACAGATTTAAAAGACCTACAACCTTCTTGGTTTGTAGGAGTTATGCATCATCTGAAGGCTGCCCTGGGACTCTAAATCAATCTGTTCTTCAGCAGTCTCCAGTGCATTTTAGTGTTTAAACTTAGTATGTCTCTTGAAGAACAGGACTAACAGATACAGGAATTTATACTCTAAGACCAGGTGTGACAGCAAAAATGTTGATGTGCAAACCTTGACAGCATAGGAAATCTGAAATAATCTTTTTCTTTTTTCCTTTTCCTAAAATAGAGACCATTCTGGCTCTTATATTTGATTCAATTGCCTTAACCTTGTTACTACAGTAAAATAGCTTGTGACTAGCAAATAAGACAAAAAAAACAGTGTGACCTTCCATCCCTGAAGCAATTCCTTAGTAAAATGAGATACTTCAAACAGACCTCTGTTAAAACAAGAAAGCTTGTTAAAAACAAGGTTATCCAAAGTGCTGCACTAGAACTGTTCACTTCCATGGAGCTCATCACAAAAATCTATGTATTAGAATTTAGAAGATAAAGAAGAAAGCATGTTATTTTAATACTTACAGATATACATCCATATACATATACATGTGGTATACAAACTTGTTTCTTACAGTCAGAGACCAAACATATGAATCTTCTTATCAGATGACTCCTATGGGAGAAGCACTATGAAGAAGACCTACGTTCAGAAAGTGCAGCAGAATTCAAGGCATACCAGTTCAACCAGGAAGTCTCCTTTTAAGACTCCTTCAGGGAAGCTATCTATTAGTATTCCAGTATTAAAAAGGATGGAATATAGTGATCAGATTGGATCGTCTTATCCAAGTCCTCAGAATCTAGAAGAAGAGAGAAATATAAGTGACTGCTGCAGTTTTTTTCCATCTTTCCTTTCTGTTTATTTTCCCAGCAGTCTTGAAAACATTGTACCATTGCACCATTTTATAAAACTCATTTTACACATATCTCTTCACAAAAACAAAACAAAACAAAAAACAAAACAAAACAAAACAAACAAAACACAACACATAAAGATTTAACACTTGTGCTTTAAAATAACTATATGATAGAGAACTAAACTGGCTAATTTCTGCTGCCTCACAAAAAGACCCTCCCAATCTGCCCTGCTCTGTCCTGCTTCACGCACCCAAGCAGGACGATAATCTGTCAGGTGGAAAAGAAAGTGCCATTCAGAATATTTATCTGTACTTGCTGTCCAGGCCTCTTCAGAAGAGAACTCCTGCTGATACACGGCAATTATATTTTAAACAAAGATATTCTGCAGACCACAGATTCCTGTAAATCTCCATTATAATTTCACATAAACAAAATAGAGATGGAGGGTTATACAGATGGCTAGGTACTGCAGTGGCTTTCTTCAGCATGTAATCATTCTCATACAGTTTGAGAAGACCAATTAGGAGCTGAAGTCTCAATTTAAGACACAGTTTCTCTCTGCTACCACTTAAACTCTATTAAATATAAATACCTTATTCTCATTAGTGGCTGAAGGAAGGTTTTATTTTCCAATAAAACAACTCAGAAGTCATGAAATCTCAAAATTATGCGGTGCTCTTATCACTAGTAGACATTGCAAAGTCTTTTTTTTTTTTTTCCAGAAAACTATCCTTGAAAGAACTCTGAGCTGTAAGTGGAGGAATGCATTTAATACCCTGGTATTCATCACACACATGGTGCTCCATTCTTGTTTACAGAATAATAACCCGTGATCTGCCAGCCAGCATGGAAGTTAGTCTGTGACTCAGTTCCCCCAGTCAAAGCTGTTAGATGACTGATGACCCAACTAATTAAACAACTAGCCTAGCATCCCTGATTTTGCAGAGCCTGGCATCTGCAGCTGCTTGGAGAGAGGGCTGGTCCCAGGGATGCTGCATCAAAGCTAAACTGCTGCATCCAAGCTAAACTGCTTCAGGTGCAAAAAGCCCTTACCTTTGCAGAGGAAGACTTCCTAACACGAAAACATGTTACTGAGGTCAAGTGTATTGCAAATGTGTGAAGAACTTCTCTGTCATGCCATCTGCTTCTCCCTGACCCATGCCAGGCACCTGACAAGAGCTGTAAGAGGGGCAGTGCATCACAGGCATTTCTCTCTCTCCATGCTCCCCTTCGGAGCTTCTCAACTAAGAGAGGGAAAAGGAGGGGCTATCTAAATTAACACTTCCCTTCTTGCCAGTTTGGCTCAAAAAGTTAAACGATTTTTAGTGTAGGCTTATTCTTTCCTTGCCTCAAACAGATATGGGCCTACTCCCAGATGAACTGTAAGAAAGCATAATTTACATCCTGAGAGGAAGAGAGAGTTGAAATGAAACCAATTTAGATTATTTAGGGATTCATTCTGACCTCTCTTGACTAAATTTATAAGGTTTCTGCTTTTTTCCTTCCGCAGGAGCTACTGCAAAGTTCCTCCTTGCAAAGTAATGAGTTACATATTCAAGCTATTCAGAATGCTATGTCCTTCAGGAAGTATTTACATTTGTAATTTACACGAACATGATGAAACATAAATTTGTTGAAAGTACCTCATAACTCTAAGACACTAAAGTTTGAAGCCTTGAAATACTGTGATGAAGATTTTTAAGCCTAATTTTGGATTTTAAGTATCTCAGGCTCTGAGTTCCCACTTAGATACATCATGAAAGAACCCCATTTTCAGAGGACAAGTTATTGGAAATATTAAATTTTTGTAAGTTTCAAAAAATGGTCACAAAAGATTATTAGCTGGATTAGAAAGTATAGAAAGGACTTTTTAAGGCACGTCTATTCCATTAAATAAGGCATGAGGCAGTGCTCAACAGTTAACTGTTGAAGTGTGGGAACACTTTTAGGAAATGAATTTCCAATCACCTTGAATTGGAAGAGGAAATCTTTTCAAATCATGGAAAATAATCTTCTAGCTGCATTCTGTTTTAACAGGTATGATCTGGGAATCCATCTGAAATATCTAATACAGGATAGGGAAATGATTTTCTGCTTAAGTTCTGTTCTGAGTCTCTTTGCTACCAATGTGAACAACTGAATGATGCTTCCCTGTGGAGAAAAAAATCAATAATAGCTTAGAAGTAAATTATGGACAAGTACATACGAGCATTTTAAAAACTTTGTTAAAACTTTCTTGCTGAAATAATGTGACAAAGTATGTAAGATACAATACAAGAAGATTGAGAGAAGAGCAGTGATTTTAGATTTTAATGATGTAACAACTTCCTCGTGCTTATCACTGCTCCTACTGTCAACTATGCACGACAGCTCATCTCTTTCTCTCTTTTAGTCATATTTGTGTCAACTCGAGATGACAGCATTCCAGTCTTAATGGTAAATCATAAATAGTTCTTTACTCTTCACTGTAAAAGCTTAATCATTGTTAACCACACTGGCATTCATGCGAATGTACTAAGAATTTTTCATAAGAATTCTATGATAATTTTGCAGAAGAGTTCTATGATAATTTTACATTGCGTGAAATTCACTTGGTATAGAACTATAGTGACAGTTTTGAGAGGATAGATATTAAAGGTTACTTCTATTGTCTTACATAATGTTCTGAGCCTTAAATGAAAATTGAGGACTTAATCCTACACAAGCAAAATTTGTGTCAAAATAAATGGATTTCCCTTCAATTGTAAGTGGAATCGAATTCCTTGCTATAATTAATCAAAAACTTTGCTTAGTGAAAGGTAAGTTTGCTTCAAGAAATGCTTGACAAGATGTTAGAATAACAAAAAAATCATTGACTATCACAGAATAAGTACAGAATGAGAGCTCATCTTATTTTACTTTGCTTGGTATGGTTTGTGGCGAAGACCTTTCATTTCGGTGAGATGAAAGTTACCAATAGTTCTGAAAACAACAAAATGTACAAGATTTGTTCTTGCTGTCCCTAGGCAGTGAGAAATCCTGGTTAATTTTAGTTGCACCTAAGTGAAATTTTATATATATATATATATATATATATATATATATATTTTTTTTTTTCCATAGTGTTGTGTACCTCCCTGGGCAGCTCTTTGATGTGAGGAAATGGAGAGAAGGAAACAGCATCTGCTTGAGAAAATGAGGGCGAATGGCCATCTCAAGGTGCTGCTTGCTC
Organism: Anser cygnoides; assembly: GCF_040182565.1. NCBI lineage: Eukaryota > Metazoa > Chordata > Aves > Anseriformes > Anatidae > Anser > Anser cygnoides. The sequence goes on from NC_089876.1 coordinate 45,877,968, forward strand.
CCCTTGACACTTCTGAAGGATGCAGAGGCCATTGCAAAGGCACCTATATGATATTTCAGGGCTGTGAAACACTGCTCAACAGGCTACAGCACAAAAGCAAGTGACAGTGACAGAATCAGTAGTGACCCGGGCTGGAGTCTCCATGAAGAACTCTGCTTTACTGTGTCTTGAAATAGCAGGGATGTGACACGTACAGATGCTTACTATATGCTTTCTGCCACCATGTCACCAACACCCAACACTGTCATGCAGCTCTTCCTGCCTTTAAATTTATCTCTGCTTGATAGCAACAACTAAACTGTGTGAGAAATGCCTGAAATGTTAATAAAATATTTTTTTCCCTGAAACTTACCCTTTTCTGTGGTTTAACATGGTATCAAGTCTAAGTTTAAGTCCTAATATACATAGATGTAAACACATTGCAAAAATCTCTTCCTGCACCCTTTCTGTGGACTGGTGACACTTCCCACCATCCTCTTGAAGCCTGCCTGCCTCTTGGAAGAAGCAGTAAGCAGGGGCAAAAGCACCAGGCTGAGGGTTTATGGAGCAATGAACTGATGGAAGTTTACAACAAGTACTGGGCTGCCTGCTGGCAGTCACTGGAGGCAAGATTCATTGTACAATAAAAAATTGTTAATGCTGAATAGCACCATCCCAACATTCCTCAGGACAGAAATTTAGAGGTTCAGTTCAGGAATTCAGCTTGGGTAATTGCAAATGCTGCTTTTTAATTCTAGAAGTCTTGGCCATAGTACTAGAACTGAGCTATGGGAGGTATCATTCATTACCAGTGATCCAACTGACACTGAGAGGCAGAGTCCCCCAGCACCAGTATGTCCTAATGTCAGAGGATGGTGTGGCATTTCCAGCTCCTTCATAAGTCAAGCAGTGTGAGTTTCTACTGTGAAAAACTAAAGGACAGTATGTGTTATTATATGAACAAAAACTTTGTACTGTGGCAGCCTTGGCGATCCAAGTTTGATTTTTCAAGTGGTGCCAGATGTGGTCCATGGAAAGCATGGATATCATGAAGCGGAATTTCTGTAGCTTCTGCTTCCACCAGCCATCAATACAAAGCTATTGCCAATACCCATCACTGATTTTTATTCTGCATTTTAAGATACCGTTGCTGTCATTACCTGGTTCCATAATGTATTCAATTCTCTTTTGAAATAAGTAAATAAATGCCAATAGTTCTTCTATCTTAGACATTTCAATGCTTTGTTCCTCAAGGATGTATGTGTGATCAGTGAACAGGTCCAGCTGCCATGAGAAAAGAATAGATGCATGCCCTGCCCTGGCCCATTACCCTCTTATTCATTTCAATACACTGCTTGATTTGTGGCTCTTGCTCCTTGCTCAGCTATTTATTTTATGGCAGCTCATTGCAATTCCTGTCATTGCTTCCTCCTTATTTTTCCATTTTACCTGGTGCAGCTTGGCATGTTTGATAAGTGTAAGAGGGCCCAACTCAGTCTTGGCATCTGCAAGCACAACTCAACAGACATCAGAATAAGCCACTAATAACAGGATGGACTTGGCACTATGGGTGCACTGCAGATCTCAGTGCAAACCAATGACTTAATTATTACCTTTATCAGTTTCACCCACAATCACTGCTTCTAAACCCAGCTGTAAAATAGTGCATAGTTTCAAGAAATGTGAACATTTTCTGCAGCTTGTTACATGTGGCTCCACCGCCAGTCTTGCTTCAGATTTCTACTCTTGGTGTTTTCTACTTCCATCATGGGACTACTTTAGGTTCCATTGTCCATGGTCTGAGCAGCAGTGCTTGGGAAGATGAAGCAGTTTGACCTGTGCTGTATTATCTGCACCTGCTTTCCATTCAGCAAGAAATGACTCTGAACTCTTTGCCCTCTCACTCTCCCCATGAATTTCTCGCCATTTTCCCCTAGTCGTAGGAATCAACAGAAGTAGAAATTCTAGATATTCTTGTGGTGTTGGATTGTTGTTGTTTTGCATTATATATATATATCAATCTCTATTAAAGGTAATCTGTTCTTCTAACTGAAAACATGTTCAATATGATTTTCTATTAATTTTGAATTCACAAGAAAAAAAAAAACACTGCAAGAAATTGCTGCCATCATGTAGAAAGAATAAACATTTCATACTCTGCTTGCAACTTTATGAATTTGAAATGTAGATTTAAGTCTTTTAGTGCTGGCTGTTTTACAGGAAACACCTGGGTAACAGTTCCTGGGAGTAACCAGGTATGTTTATTTGCTGTGCCTTGATTTCAGAGGAGAGGGAAATTGGTTGCAAGACTTCTGTTTTCAGAGTAGTGGATAAATCTCACTTTATTTTAAGGATCTTTAAAAATTGAATTTATCAGGGTTATCACATGCACACAAAAAGGGAGATTGCCAGGTGTGATTTTCTCTCTTCTGTAAACTCTACTCAGCAGCAAGCAGAAGAATAAGTTATATGTAATAAGTAAATTACAAAAATAAATACATGGCATCTAACACTGTTTTGTGAAATTAAAGTATGAAAGTAGACATAGAAGGGATAGAAAACAAAGAAAAATCCACTGATTTTACAAGAGGTGTGGACAGAGTAGGGAGAACAAGGAAATTGTACAGACTTTTATCTCAACTACTTATGACTTTTTCTGGGGGTTGTCTGTCTTTGTAGTCTTCCTCTACCCTACTTGACTCTCCCTATAAAGCATTTTACGAGACATGTTAAGTATTTTATGTAAAAAATAAGTTGCATTGCATTGCACTATAGGTCAAGGCAGGAAGGACACATTGCCTGAATAGCTAGTTAATCTCTTTCATCTTTCTCATGCTGTCATTAATGCTTATCTGTTCCCATAGGTATTGCACAGTCATCTGTTTTCTCCAGTGGCATAGTACAATAATAAAATCTTTTGATTTGACATCCTAGCTGTTTGTGATGCTGCTTTTATTCATTTGATTTTGAGATCAGATTTGTGCTTTCTTGTCTGTAATGTTTTTATCATGCTCTCTAGATTTTATTTTCTGGGAATTCAGGAGTTTAATTTCACATTTCTATCATTTCCCCCTGTGAGAGTGGTTTGATGTTGATGCACATGTCGTAACAGGACTTGGTTTAGATCATGCTGTTTAAAGATACTATGAATTAAATGGCTGGGTCTCTTTGTGGAGCTTTTTATCCCAGTGATTATCTGATAGTGCGTCTCTTACAATCAAAACATATCTAGTGTTTCCCTGCTTGCCTTGTGCTGAAATGGGAACCCACCATGAGCTACCGTGTCGTGCTCTGATGTCAGAAGGGAGCTTTCTTTATTCAGAAGGAGTCTTTGACCAGCTCTGTCAGCTTCCTGAGCATGCACAGGGAATGTATTTTGCCTGTGACAGTAAAAGGTTTATATAAAATTAATTTAAGGCAAACAAAATAGCTGAAGTTATTAGCAGCTACTCTTTGTTAATGTAACTTTCAAATGTCTCTCATTTCAGGATGTCTAAAATTCCTGTTTCAGGAAAAGACTGGCTTGCATTCTGTTGCTTTTGAAAAACGTTTCTAGTATTGTTTATTATGAATAAATGGGAAGCAGAATTTATATAAATGAATTACCTTTAGGAAAATAATCCTGCAGCTTTTTATGTATCCTTAGGGCTTTTTATTTCATTTCTTTTCTTGAAGGTTCTTTTGAGATGTTACAATTTGCATCAGGGCATCAGCGAATCAAGAAATATGACCTGCACCTTATCTGTGATTGCTCAGTTGGTTTTGGTAGTTATTCCTCAGCCATTCAAGACTGTGTGTGGTGCATGTGTATCAATACATATGTAACTGGAGAAGTCCTAATGAACTGGAGGGTGAGGAGGCAAATGCTGGGCAAATCTCTGTTGAGGGAGCTGGGAATAGTCAGCCTCATGGTGACAGGGAACACTGAAAACTGCTCTTCCAAGGTCTGTCACTGCCAAAGAGTCCAAAGATATAAATACATTTCTCAATAAATTAGTGTTTGAATAAAAATAAATAAATAATAATAATAATAATAAAACACAGAAATAATTTACTTTTCCATTCAAAGTTAAGACCAAGGCTTGGGGTGGTCCAACCACCAGGACGGTTATGCAGACACTGGACTATTGGGAAATATGTATATTTACAGAAAATATATGTGGTTTGCTACTCCAGGAGTTATAGAGAGGGAGGAAGCCCTTTTCGTGTGTGAGATTAATATACTGATAAATTCATGAGAAAGTAATTTGATCTTAAAATTCATGTCTGAGCTTTAATAGATCTAGTCATTCTTAGCAAACAGAAGAAATTAAGGTAAATGAAAACTAATTTTGTATGAGAGGACAAATGTCTGTGAGAGGGAGCTTTCGCCCCTGTCTAGTTTGTTGACTTGCAAAAAGATTGAAGTTGAATATTTTAGCATGGTTTAGTAAAATCCATAATTTTAAAGCACAAGAGAACTTATTTTTACTTCCTCAGGACTTTGACCCTTTTGTTCACGATAACTAACTAAGCAGTGATGTCAATATGGATTTCACTGCAAGCATCCTGTGAATACTTTTCCAGTCTGTGCAATGACATCTAAATAAATGTATATATGTATACATTTTAAAACATTACAGATTATTTCATCTGTATGACTGAGAAGAATATTTCTGTATGTTTTTCTCCTATCCAGGTGTATCTAGCTGTGGCCTGTTTTTCTATCAGTGTCAGAGATACATAGCAGAATCTATCATTGCTCCTATTTCTGATTATATGTTTGGTTGTTGAGGTTTAGTATTTAACAAAAAAGCAGATATGGGACTGATTTTTACTTTATGCAGGAATGATTATGAGAACTTATATCAGAACCCTCGGCACATCAAAAGAGCATCAAAATGAGTTTTATTGCTTACATTGGGCTTTTACACAGTAGTTTTCTTTGAAGTGACTCAGTGCATAAATGGAGGAGACACTGCCTGGGGTGTCAGGAAAAAGAGAACTTATGGTATAACTTCTCCAAATGACAAAAAAGTATGCAATGATCAAGTCTACCAGAACAGTGCTGTATTTGTTTATTACACTATATAAAGGTCCACTTGTTCTATATAGACCAATATTTTCAGGCTATCATGTGAGGATGAGGGGGAAAATACTCCCTCCACAAGTTAGCATGAACATCTGAGAAGATTTTTGTGCCCATGCTGTTTATGAAAGCTCATCTCATGCACTGTGATAGATGGTGATGGAAAGCTGCAAGGCAAAAGTCCCTAACTTGTTTCCCACCCCACTTCCTCTCATCATTTATGGCCAGTAACTTAGATGCATCTTTTCTCAGACATTTTTTTTGCCCAAAGCATAGAATCTAATAGCCTTAGTGGCATTTAAAACATGCATGGGTCATCATCACTTCAACTTGTAGAACGAGAAGGAAATGGGCCTCAGATGCATCATGCTGTGTGTGGTCATGCTAAATTTGGGTGCTTCTGACCACAGTTTTAAGGGACTACTAGAAGTATCTTTTTCCACTGTAGCCATAGCAGTAACCCTCTAGGCTTAAGTTTTGAATAATTTTAGTATCTTTTTTTATGCAAGTATCTCACAGTGATTTAACCGCCACTAAGTTTAAAAAGTAGGGAACTAGACTAAAAACTGTAGTATGTTTTTATACATTCAGAACAGTTTTGGTCTTTAATTCTTGTGCCAATGCATCTTATTGCAGCCTACCTTGTTAGTACCCCTTTTTTACTCTTTGTTTAGTGATGTCAACCCAGGAGTGCTCACTTGGGTTTCATTTGTGTTAATGAAAATTACTTACTAATATGAAATATATTACATCTTTTATATAACCTCTGCTAGGTTTTACCTTTTAAATACTTGAGATGAAGTTTAAATCTAATTTCTCTTTTGTCTCCAGTATAATTTTTGTTGCTTTTCTTTAATTCTCTTGCCATTTTAAGAAAAGATCTGTATTTGCAACATGCCACAAATATTATTTGGCTTTGAAAATGCCAGATACTGGTTTGTCAAAACCGTCTTGCAAAAACTAGCAGCATAGCTACTCATAGTATATAAGGACAACTACATTTTAGGAAGCAACTAGCAGTTTTGCAAGCAAGAAACAGTACTGTTTTCAGGAGCCAGTAACCTCAAGGAGTCACTTATTTCTCTCAAGAATAAATGGATTTGAGCCTATTGTTTATATCAATAATGATTTTGATTTTCTATAAAAACTTGTCCTAAAAAAGGACAAGTAATATTCTGTCCCATTTATGTGGGCTGTTATTATTTGCAAAACCTGTAATTTTTAGCCTGGTTTCTTCATGCAGCTATGTCAACTTTGGATGCAAAATTAAGTCATGCTGTTGTTCACTACAGAGGGTTTCTCTGCACTTGAACACTTAAGAACTGTGCTCAAAATGGGGAAGATAAAAGGCATCACTGAGCCCCAGAAGCTGGAAGAATAATTGCAAAAGACTAATAATTGACCCTTATGGAACAATGAGCAGACACTCATATAGATGGTCTATACTTAAAGAAAAAGACTTTTAAAATAACTAGAAATCCACTGAGTTGTCCTGTGTTATGAATTCTCTCCTTGGCCAAAAGCTCTTTGGCTGTCATTACACCAGCAGGTTCATAATGATGAATCATGGTAGGCAAAGGCTATTTAATCTTTGACTCCAGGATTGTGTTCAACCTTGAACAAGTCCATGACAGTTATATTTATAATTTGCTGTCTTAAATACTGATATATTTGATGCAATTAGGCAATAACAAATGCTTCCCATTAACTACTTAATTTTGTTCCTATTCCTGCTTATGTCCATTTGAAATGGCTGCCTGGTACTGAGCACTGAACAAAATAGCCTGAGCTGGATAAGGCAGGAATTATGCTCAAATAGTTTTAGGCAGCATTTGGGTTGTCATTGAAATATCGTCTCCAAGGGAAATCTCCTTGCCTTACAAAAGCATCTTGTGGTTTAACTTCCTTCTGCTTGACATACAGTTTCAACCCCATAAACTTAGCAGGAAGGGTGTTATAGGCAAGACAGAGGTGCTGTAGGAGAGGTGCGTACTTAAAAGCTTGCACAGACCTACCCACAACTATTCCTTGGTTCCTGCTCGTGGTGTTAACCTCTTCCTTTCTAAAGCAGCAAGACCAAAGCAGCTTTAAGCATTTCAAATGGATCAAGAATATTGTTGAAGGTGAAGGAAAAAGGCAAGTTAGGGGGTGGAGACCAAATTTTGGGGGCGTTTAAGTTCTTTAAGTCAGCTTTAATGACAAAGCTTTCTACGTGTTCTATACAGTTCCTCTTACTGCTTTACCACTTCCTCTGTGTATATGCAAATGTTATTTTATGATCAAATTCAGGTTCTTTTCTCCCTGACATCCTTCCTCCTTTCAGTCTGAATCCTGCCTTTCACACTGAGGCTTCCTGAATCCAGAAGCAGTCTTGCATGCAATCTTACATATATGTAAATCCAACAAGGACTGAATACTCAGAACTTTGGATGGAAAATGCACACCAGTTCTCCCAAGGGCTCAGTGTACTGTGCAAGTTCTGTTATGGGCCCCTGAGATGAGAATATGTTGCTGTCTTGCTGTCTTTGGTAGCTTTGCTTGTCTTTTTTATATTCAGGCATTACAGTGAACTATTGTACTGTAAATAAGGCTGTTACAGTAGTGTAAACAGAGCAGTAAAAGTGCATCACTTGATGAGTCAGTTTGTTTCAAGCAAGAGACCAATTGAAAAGTTGTAGAGCATGTTGCAAAATTATAGCAGGTCAGGAAAAACTGCAGAGTAAGAAAATTAGATCAGAGGGTGATATTTGCTATTAGTTTGATAGGAGCTTTTTTAAGGGCTGTCACTTGTCCCTCCTGTAAATGCCTGGTTGGCCTCTTTTTCTCTAGCTCACAGAAAATACCTTGGATACACTGCAGTCTTTGCAGCCCATTTGATTTATTCCTGCCTTGAATCATGATTTTCATGTGTTAATACTTTGCTCCAGTTCTTCTCTGTATTGCAGCATGTGGCCATTATTACTCCCCTCCCCCAGGCCCATTTCCCTTGTTATATATCTGTTAAATTTTCTTAGTTAAGTTGAATGTGAACCTGGGGTCAAGAACAGACAAGTCATGTGATGGGACTGAGGTATAACTGCATTTTCCAGTTTTTTTCCACCACATTGTCTAGGGGTTTGGGAGAACAATCTTACACACTGTGCAGAAAAACAAAGTTCACAGTTCAGCTGTCAGTTATAAAATAGGCTCATGAATTAATGTCCTTAAGGAAGCCTGGGCTGGAAAGCTACCTGATGTGATTTCTCTTTAAGGTGTACTTGTCAAGGTATGAAGCCTCCTTTTGGAAGGTATATTGATTACTATCCCTCCATAAAATCAATCTTCTGGAGGCCTTTCAGAGCCCTATAATGAGTCCATCCTGGCACATTACTGGAACAAATGTTCATTGTTTTTTAATCAGTTTTCCACAACCTTTAGAAATACACTGTCATGCCCTTGATGTATGGAGTAAAGCTGAACTTCATACTTAGCAAATGTGACAGGCACAGACAAACAGACCAAACACTGGACCTGATATATTAATGAAGTACTGTGCCTGGTTGTCTGGAGTTAGCTCCACGAGTGTGTCTCAGTACATGTATCTACATAAGTAAGACTCTTTTTCTTGGGCTATTATGCTGTTATGCTACCACCATAACTTTAATAAGTAGTGGGTCACTTTGCTATTGAGCTTCAAGGAACACAACATATTTTGAATGCAAGAACAATTATTAAAGGCTTGTAGTAAAGTAACAGAACATTTACCTAAATGACAGAATTGCTGTTGACAACCTGAACGGCAGTTAAAGTTACATTTAAGTTTTCCTGAGACATTTTTCATTCAAATTATGTCACTAATTCTGAGGATCCCTTTTATAAGTCTTGCTGGCATGTATCTCTATAGTGATAATCCCTCACTGTCAATATAGCCAGTCATTTCTTTTTCACATCAGTTTTGATTGAGTTTTCCCACACACCTATGTGTGTATAAACCTGTGTGAATGATTGATATGGATTCATGCTTTTATTCTGAATTATCCTCTTTTTTTTTTTCCTCTGGAACAACTACCAGAGTTTTTTCTGGTTTTGTCTCTATAGCGTGCAAACCTAGTCAAACCTGGAATAAAAAAGCTGTAAGCTGAGTATGGTTTTAGTACATTGTTGTCAAGTATTTTGAAAAGCAATATATCTTTGGGGCATGCAGTGGTAGACTGTCAGTCAGGTATCCCCACTGCTGAAATTCACACGACCTTGGCCAGAGTAAATTCTTTGCTAAAGCAGAACTGGGAGGAGCAGCCTTCTGAAAACAAAATATTGTACCATAAATTTATTTGACAACATTGCACAATTTAGCGCGGCTTCACGGCGTCTCTCCAGCATGGAGGGCATTGCTGAAGAATGAGTGATACAAGTCACACAAGGAGGCAAAAGAACTTGAGGACAAAAGTGAGTCTTCGTTCACACAGGTTACCTGGGGGGGAAATATAGTACATGATGTACTGTGTGATATGTCCATCATGCAGGTTGTTTCTGGAAGGTTTTACTTACTGGAGAGCTGTTGTTCATTTAGGGAGGAATTCCTCCCTGGGCAGAGTGCTTTGAAAAGGCAAATGTACCTCATATTCTCACTGAAAGAGTGTTTTGGCATAAAGGGCACAGCCTTGTACAATTCCCCTGCACATGGGTGAGTTCTACCTTTGCTGAATTGTCAGCTTAACATTCTTCAGATCTGAAAAAGTACAGGGGATTTATAAAGACATTGCACTTTGTTCAGGTTTTTGCAAAGCAAATCAGTCAAACTATCATCCCGAACTCTACCTCTGATGAAAGAGAGTGATTTTGTCCTATCAGGTCTTTCTGTAGAACTGATGTATTTCTGTCGTTGCTGGGTACTGAACTTCGCAGCAGGGGAGCTCCCCAGCTAACCGGTCCCACCACACATGGCTGCAATGCTCAGAGAAGTTGTGCACAGCTAGCAGGTATTTTTAAAAAGCCACTGATATATAAGCTGTGATGTTTGGCCAGCAAACATCACATGCAATGCGATATCACTGCACACCAAGCTGTAAAGGCAAGACTGAAGGAATGATATGCCTGTGTGCGCTAGTGTGGCTGATAACTAGACAAGGGGATGGCAGCAGAGATGGAGGTGGGGTATTGCATCTAGCTGGAAGCCCCTGATACTTACTTGAGGCTGCAGTGAAGATCTGCTGCTATTTTGCAGCTAGGTTAAAACCACAGACCATCACTTACCTCCTCTGTAAACAAGCTTTTTGTTGGTCTGCAGATGTGCAGAATTTTAAATCCATCCTTATAGGCAGGAAACACCCTCTACATATGAGTGATTTCCATTGCACAGTGCAAGTGACAGAACAGACGTGGACCACAAATTCCCTCACACAGTAGCTGCTGTTGTTAGTTTTATTGTTGCTCAGCTCTCAAGCCACGGGTCAGATGTACCTCTTGACTTGGCCTAGCCAAATTAATTGTTTATGACTGGAATATTGATTCAGCTATTAGCCATGAATACTCTAAGAGAAATGTTATTTATGCTTTACCAGCCTCAGCCTGTACAACTAGTTTGTACCATCCCTTTAAATATATCTAAATATTTCCCTTAGTAGCTATATTTGCTGGCTTAACTTCACAAAGCTTCATTTACTGTTCAGCCAGCCCTGAAGTGGTGATGCTAGGGCTGAGCCAGCATCCATAAAAACCAATACACAAACATACCTATCTTCAGCATCTCTTGAAAGGTGAAGAAATGTAAGTATTAACGTATACCATCCCCCCTCCCCAAGTTCAAGAGGTATCTAAGAAAACATTAGAGTTTCTCTACAGCCAGAGCTCCCTTTCCTCTTTTCTCCTTCTGGTTTGATGAGAGGATGACAGTGGCTCATTGTTTAGAGGATGAAAGCTAATTCTGGGTGTGGCTATGTGATCTGGATTTTTAAAGCAGCCTCTGTTTTAGTGAGCTGCAGTGAAGCTATGACCGTTTACATTAGCGGCAAATCTGGATTTTCTGCCATAACCCCATTGTTTCTGTCCATGTTACACAGGTCATGCTCTGTTCTTCTGCATCAACTTTAAACAATACATCTACATATAAAAGTAATTTCTCATGTAATCAGTATTGACTTAATTTCTGATGCACTGGTTGAAATACACAGGATCTGGCACAAACAGTGTACCAAATTAATTTGCTAATGTACCTAGTTGCCTGAAATCTCTATTGGAAGATAATAACTCTTTAATTCATTAGACCCTTTGTGCAGTTCATCAGACACACTGCTTTAATGAGGGCCTCAGATAAGCTATGCCTGATGGTGCTGAGGTAGGTAGTGATCAGCTAGGACAACCTCCTGCTCAGTTATGATGATAATGGAGATTTTTCAGCCTGCGACCCGCCCCCCCCCCTTGAATTTCTTTCTACTGTTCACCAAACCTAAAGTCTTAGTGCTCTGTCCTGTGTCTACGAGGTCTGGCATTTTCATTTATTTTAACATTGTTTAGGGCAGGATTACCAGAATTGTTGTAGTCAGCCTTGTTTGGCTAAAGTTTAATTTTTCTTATTGCAAATTAATACAGTACTCAAAGCTGTTGTATCCAAAACAGTTGGGCCAGCCTGCCTTGATGCACAGCTTTTGCAGTAGTGGGTTTCAGGCTGTTCATGTGGGGGACTACTGGGCAACTGTTAAGTTATGAAGGAAACAATCATCTATGCAGCAGTCTTTTAAGAGAATTATGTTAGGATTTGGTTTATCATCATTTCTGGCTAAAGTTGTAAGGACGATTTCTTTATATGGTTGCTTACAACTTTGGCAAATTCAGAGTCTTCCAGGAAAGCAAGTTGTACTCAACTTGCCCCAAGACCTGACTTTTCTCCTTATCTTGTGTCTCCTACCATCCCTCTCCAGATTTAGTCTTTCTTCAGCAATGTCTAGATGTTTGGAGGTTCTCTTCTTTTCCCTTCAGAAATGAGCTGGTCTCCTCTCCAACTTCCAATTCCCAGAAGCCTCTTGGAGAATTAATAATTCATCAGCAGCAATATAAAATTCGGTGTCTCATCCACCTCCTCTTGGTAGGATTGTTCATGCTGCTGTTACTGCTGAAAAAAAATGCGAAAGAGCCTGATCGTCACTTGCAAGACTTGTGGCTAGTTTAACAGATTGTGCTTGGTGTGTTGTATCCTTCAAGAGCAACTGGTGAACAAGATGAGAAAGTCTGGAGAAGTGTCTCTGCTGAACTGCCTCGAGAATGGGATAGTCCATATCTTGTAGTCAGAGCTACACAAAGCCTGTCCTTTTCTTACGGATGTATTTATTGCTTGGGGATGCATCTCTGGAGGAGGAATGAGAGACTTTACTCTGATGTTGCTCCACCTATGCAAAGACATATCTACCCTGAGCTCCACAGTGTAGTGTCTATACAGTGGCTGAGATGGACCTCAAACCCAGTCACCTAGGAGCTCCCCAGATCAGCTGCTACCCAAGAGCTGTACTTTTTGAGGGAGCTTGCATCCTACTCTACTTGTTCAGAGCAAGACTGTATTCTGTGCTTTAAATCCAGTGATGTCTTTGCTTCAGTTTTACAAATTATATCCCTTACTTATATTGTATAAATAATTAATTGTCACTCTATGAAACAGCTCTAGAAACCTAGAAAAAAAAAAGTCTGCTGAAGACTATAAGCTTAGCTGTCTGCCTAAGTTAGTTCATCCCCATGGACTTACAACGAGGAGGAGAGGACATGAACACAGGAAAGGCCTACTGGGGACTTTGTAGGTCACTGCTATCTGCCAGTCAGCTGGCAACCAAGACGCTTCCTTCAGCCAAGCAGTGCATCTCATCTGGCTCTAGAGAAACTACACCAGTGAGACATCAGTGCTGTCTCACTGTAAGCAAGTGGGTGAAAAAGGATCTTCATATGCAGCAGATGCTCTGAGAAGACTCATGCATTGGGGTATAAAGAGTATGAGTAGCATGACATCCTGTTCAGATCTTGGATCCCGGCTTCAAGGATATCAAGTGTGTTTCCAGTCTCCTTGCTGGGAGAAGACAAGAGGAAGAGAACCTTTGATTAATTCGGTGACTCAGTGCGCAGCGAGCGGATGGGCTTGTCCCACACACTAATCAGCATGAACAAGGATAGCAGCTGCTGTGGCACAAGGACAATAAACACAGCAAAGCATCTAAAACATGTCCCAGGACATGTCAGAGGACCTTTGGTCAGGCTGAGGAAAGTGAGCTCATTGCGGTGCACCATCATGTCCCTAGAAATAGAAGGTTTTGTTGATTATTGTGAAATGTCAATGCAACTTTACCTTCAATATGTATGCAGACCAAATGCTGCTGGGGTCCTTATGCCAGGATGACCTTCTGATCCACTTGGAAAACTGGCATACATAAAAAATGAACAAAACTCCATGGATTGCCCATGGACATTCCCCTGCATGGGAATGTAACCAAGGACAATGAACACAAGGCAGCACCAGGACAGCTTCAAGCTCAGACAATCAGTTCTGCCTGGCATTGTGCACAGTACAAGAAAAAGACCTGTTGCTTTCTCATTTCACAATAAACAATCTGAAACTTTGTATTGAAAGGAGAAAGAGTGCTTATTAAGCTCTCTAGCCATTTTTTCAGTCTTTTTTCATAGCTTATCATTGTTAATATATGTATATATGTCTGTATTTGACAGAACATTTGCTGTATGACTGGAGGTTTTGTTTTTTTTTTTTTTTTAAATCAAACCCAGGCTTGTCCACATGAATGGATAGAAGCTGACCTGTTTATTGACTTACATTTTATTGTCTACTGGTTGGTCCCAATTAAAAAGAAAAGGAGAGCAAAGATCAGTTGTAGAAACAGAGTGTTGGTTAGAAAGAACATTTTTTCTTTCACCTTTGGAAGTTTGTGGCAATCAGCAAAAGAAAATTAAATGGTGAAAATATTGAGAGAAAAGTCTCCCTTTTCTTTTTGTATTTCACTCATTTGAAGATGTATGAAATGTTGTGACAAATTATGTGAATCAGTATCAATAAGAAATTGATTTTGTTTTGAAATTCATCTGTCTTCATGTTATTCTTATCTGTTTTTATTTATTTTTAAAAATTATTTTACGTTTCTACTTAGAATTCAATTAATAAGAAATAAACTAAGGAAGCCCCATGAGTAGTTATGTCTTCCAGTGGATGCAATAATTTCAATTTCAGATTGGAATATTTCCCATAAGTTTTATGAACATAATTTCCATAAGAGAGGTCAATAGGTAAGCATTTTGCTACATGCATCGATCCAGGCTATCGGGAGACTGCAGATTTTCAGTGTCCCTTTGGAATCCAGCCTCATATCTTTCAAGCATGTTCACATTTTTTCTTATAAGTACACCAATTCTATTTTCATTTTTATGCATTTTTATTGAACTAGGATATTATTTCAATGTTTCTTTATCAGTTTAATTTTAAGTAAACATCTTGTCTGACTTGTTTCAGTGACATATGTAATGGCTCATAGGATGTGGTAATTAATAAAAAATTAAGATTATTTTTTTTTTAATCTATAGATCTTTGATCATGGCCTGTTTTTGTTGTTGTTGCTGTTATTTGTTTTGTCCATTCCTGTGGATGAAGAATGACTTTAAGTCCTGCTCCTTCACCATCACCAGCAGCACAGATTATTATGGGGCTTTCAGTATTTTTATTGTACTGTCTTTTGAAAGAGAGGAGGGAATTCATAGCAGCCTTTTTTAAATTGCAAGTCAAACCTTATTATTTAGACTACTCATGCTGTATACATGTGCCTGGTTAGAAAGGAATAGAAGATCAAATAAACAATTCAATTTTGCAACAAGAAGACTAGGTCCTGTGGGATTTGCTCATGTAAGTCCTTCCATTCTTTTCAGGGGAACTAGTTTATGCTTAGCAATTTGCTTTTTCTGGCTTTTAAAACACAAATTCATTTTTTTAACTTTTAGTGATTAATCATATGGTTAAGCAAGACACTATCAATTGGAAATTTGTATTTCTTACTGTAAAAAAGTGAGCCTAAAGTGGATACATGCAATGCTGGAAATTAACTGCAACCTGAACAACTCTGTGAAAAGGTTTTTTGGAAACCATCTTTCAGCATGTCCTCTTTGTGCGCATTCGGCACAATTTTGCTTCACTTATATTCCTGGATTGTCAGGGCCAGCTCCAAACTCTGCTGAATTTGATTACAACAATTATAGGTTGGCCCCTTAATTTTTCCTGTCTGAAAATAAATAAATAAATAAATAATCTTATAAAAAACATATGAAGATTTAAAAACATAATCTACTATATGTCATTTGCAAACTATCCAAAGTAGAATTAAAAACAAAACAAACAAAACAAGCAAACAGAAACACCACTAAACCAAGCAAAGCCATTGTCATTTTTTTTAAAGTTTAGGTTGTCTGTGTTGCTTTAATTCCAGACTCAGACAGATGCAGACTTAACTTAGAACATTTTTTTATTTAGGAGTGTAAGTCAAATCCTTAATGCTAATGTAGGAGCGTTTTTGTATTTAATTTAACATACATTTTGTTATCGTTTGGCTCAGTGCCTCAGGAGTCTGAGCCAAAGCTGTTATACTGTAAAATCCATGAGGTTCAGTTTTCTCTTTCACCTGCAATACTGTACTCTCAGTGTAATGCTAATGTGACTCCTGCAGTATAACAAAGAACCCATAATGACAGCAGCAGAGGGGCCTGAATGTCATTTACACCTATTTGCTATATTCAAGGTCAGCAAGAATGCGCCTGCAAAACACACGCACTGCACCCAGACTGGCTACAGGAAAACGGTCTACTGAGATGAGATTATTTTGAATAAGAGACTTTTTTTTTTTTCTATTACACTCCTGAAGGTCTTTGTATGGAAGATCACAATGAGATATTCAAGGCAAGCATGTGCATTTCCCTGGTAACAATGAAGGAGACACATTTTGGGACAATGCTAAAGAACAGAAAAAAAAATCTAAAAATCTATTTAATGTATTTATAAATACAGAGACAGAAATCTTGTTTCCTCATAGCACATTTCATAGACTCTGGTAAAGGAACAAATTGTTGATCGAGTAATAAAAACAATCCAGAGTTACTTTGCAGCAGAAGAAAGACTAATCACTGCCTTTATTGCAAAGAGTGCATCAAGTTCTGTGTCTTGTAAAAGGAATGAAAAGCAAACGGTGGTGTTCTGATGTAACATCTTTTATTAAAGTATATTGAAAGACATCATAAATGTGTTTTTATAAAAAATCAATACATTGCATTCCACTGTTTTCATTCTCTGTAACAGTCCTGAAGGACAGTCCTTCTGACCAGCAGAAGCAATGAAGAAATAACATGCTTCAAAGTCCTCGGTACAATGAGTTCATTCTACCCTCTTGACTCCTGCAGGGTCCCTGCAGCCTAGGTTTCACAGACATGCAGGACCAGCAACCCCAGCAAGGAGATGCTCGGGTCCCTGCACTACTGGGGCCGTGGCTGGATGCCCTCTCAAGTCTCCGCTGGAGGCTCCCATCTCTGCAGCTCCCCATCACCTACCTGTCCAAAGCTATCACCTCCTCCTCTGCCATTGCTCTGGGTATAAGCCACCAAGTTCTGCTCACCTGTTCTGTCTCACCAGAAGCAGACCACACAGCTCCCACACTCCTGTGGCCTGCTGCACACATGTCCACGTGTTGTAACATCATTTATGTCCACAGCTCTTTTCAGAAGTCACATCTGTCTTCCCTTGCACATGGTTGGGAGTGACGAGACCTTGCTGGTTAGGCTTGCATGGGTATTTGGCTCCATGGGATCTCCAAGGACAAGAAGTCAAGTGGGGGAGCTGATGGCACTTCCCTGCCTGTTGACACTCCAGAAGAAAGTCTAGAGTGCAAATCTAGATTTATATTTTAAAATATAGATCTAACCTGGGTCAATAACTATAGGTAAGAAATCATTGTCAGACAGAAAAGCCATTATAAGAAGGATTTAACAATAATAATATACACCACTTCTGAAAGGAGAGGTCCCACAGCAGGGAGTGAAGGTTTTCACCCCACGTTTCACTAAGCAGAACTGACAGTGGTATATCGGTGTCAGTCATAACACCAGATAGTGATTCCCCAAATTACTGCACCTTCCCCCTACCCACAACCTCTGTTCTCCCCACTTCCACAGTGGGTCCAAATTATCATAGCTTCAAGAGCTCAGGGCCAGCTTTAGAGAGCAACCCCCCTTGAATTTACAATTAAGATAGGTTTTAGACAGAGCTGTGTTAATATTTCAGCATACTACATTTTACCTTTCAAGAGGAACATCTAATGTCAACTTCAGAGCAAATATTCATATATTCAAGCCTTCAGGTGGTTTTACCGTACAAGCAACACAAAATGATAACAGAGATTTCCTGTATTTTTTCATCTCTCTATGGAATGAAGAAGAAAAATTTTGAGTGAGGCAAATTTTATCTAATCTGAAGGTAAAGATTCATGAAAGATAATCTGAAGTACATGGATGAAAATAAACTTGTAATATAACTTTGTAATGTGTTCTTCCATTCTCAGTCCAAAACAAATTCACAATAGGCACAATTTAATCTTGTTGTGGTCGTTATATTTGCAGACTGGCAAAGCTCTGTGTTCGTGCACCTGTATACAAGTAAGAGTATACTTTGGGATTACTCCCATATTTTATATACAGCATGAATGACTACGTTGTTTTTCAGTGATCATAGACTACCCAATCTTTCACCTACACAGTTCAATTTGTTATCCATCACTGGTCTGTTTAGAAATAGCACAGATTTGAGAAAGCAGTCACATTTGGAAATACAATATACACAGAATTTATTTTGATTAACACCTGAAGAAAATGTTTAGAAACAGGCATAACTCATGATCTGGCTCAGATGAAACCCTTAGTTATATTAGATTCAATGTCTGCCTCAAGTGTCTTTTCTGTATTATTATGCTCCACCACAGTCTGTTTCAGGTGCCAGCAGCTGGCATATCTATCCCTGAATCTGTGTTTCTCTCCAATGCTGTATCTCCACTGCAGTATTTCCATAGGCATAACATCATTCTCATGACTCTGGGCATTGATTTACCAAATTTAATGAGATTTCAGTCAAAATTTAGGCATGACTTTACTGATGCAAGAACAGCTGAAATATCCTGGGCATACCTCTTTGTTGCACAGCATACTTTAATGAAAATTAGAGGTTTGTTTGTCTCAATTACAGACTGCTGACTGCCCTCTTGGATCCATTTAGTCCCAATCCCTTATGTAAATGAGTTTATAATTTATCCTTGTTTTTATGAGCTTTTACTTGTGGTCTGGGGTTTCACTTATGTAAGGGTAGGATCCTGGTGCAGAAGCTTCATTTAGGTGACGGTGACAAGCACAGCATGGTATGACTCCACTTGGCCTTGTAAATGATGTGAGAGATTAAAAGAGCTCAGCCTGATTAAATTGTCATAAAGGAAAATGATGACTGTGTACAAGTATGCTTTGGGGGAAAAATGGGGATACTGAAGGGTGCCTTCATCTGATGAGGGAAGGTGTGCTAACAGGAGCCATTGCTCAGGAGCATGGGGAAAGCAGCAATTTTCCTATGAATGCCTCTAAGACATGGTGTCCTCTGGAAAGCAAACTTCAGTCAAAGGTCAATGTAAGCAAACAATAAGATTTAAGAATCTACAATATAAAGGGCATCAAACTAGAGCTGCATTTAGATCCTTCAACTGCAATATTTAGTATAGCTTGCATATATATAAGCATATACAGATATAACTTGCACATATAAAAGCATATATAGATACAGTCATATAGTAATATTCTTGTTCAGGCACCATTTTCAGATATCATGGACTTAGATGCAGTTGCAGCTCTCTCATGCATTCCCTTTTCTATTTTTAGCATGGAGCTTTTGTCTGTTTTTCAGTCTCAAGGAGTATTGCTAGTCAATCTGTCTTAGTGCAAGAGGGGTATTTCATGGTGCTCATAGTGGAGGATTCACTTTAATCTTGTATTCCCCAGGAAACTGCTGGGCTTTATGACGTGAATCTCTGTATTCTTCCATTACATCTTCTGGCTTAATGCATGCTGGTAGCATTGGAACTCAGATGGTTCCCAGTCTTAATATCTACACGATCAATTTAAGATTCAGGCATGGTTTGAAAGCAAGCTGTAGTGGAACATTGTATCTGCAATTTAGAATTGTAAATATTTTATCTTCTTTAATGCACATGCACATCTTGCACGTTCATGACTAAGCTGCAAAATACGTCCAGTTTTCTGACAATGACTGTGATAAGCTTGAATAGCTTTACCTGTTCAAATATCTTTATGGATATTAAAATAATATGTGCACTAAATATCAACTAATGTTTATCCTAGTGTCATTTCTCCCTGCTGGTAACCTCTGTGAATACCTTGTGTATTATAGCTGAACCTACCGTTATTTCTATTCATGCAGTATCATACATCCACTGCTTCATTCCTTCTGTGCTGTGACCCTGAGTCCATCATGTTGACTTTCTGAGATCTGCAGATTTCCAATTTCCTAGTCTTTTTTTAGACATTCATCTGTGTTTTGTGGTTTCATGCACTTCCCACTTCCCACTGCTTCTTTTTGCTTACAGCTTCATTGTCTGCTAGCTTTTGGCATCAAAATTTTTTTTTGGTAATCTGCATTAAAACTCAGTGAAGCATTATCTTCTATTTAAACACAGATTTTGAGTGGAGTTGTGTGCCATTCTGTGTGTTTTAATTGTTTCATATAAACCTATTTCATTTGAACTTTGATTTAATTCAAATGTATTTTTTACATGACCAACACATAAACTTTCAAGGCATAAACTTTTGCCCAGCACTTCACATGTATCAGTAAAAACACAAAACACTTACCTAGGAACAGTAATTCTCTCCCAAAGTATTTTGTAGGCACATTCAGATGTTACACTCTTAAAGACTGCTTTGCTTTTAAACGCTAAGATTACCTTTGGGGTGACAAGAATAGTAGGTCTATTAATAGTACACCATCACTAACAACCTATTAATAATATGTCATCAGTTGTTTTTTTCTCTTCAACTAATATATTCATCTAAATATCTACAGTACCATTTCCCCTTTTCATTCTTGATTACAGAAGACTCTTAGAGCATCATACTTCAGAAGTCCAGAAGCACTCTTTTTCCTGGGAAGTGCTGTGTTCCCAGGATTAATTCTTAGTCCTTCATTTGCAGAGCCATCCCTTCCATGGAGAGCAGTACTCAGGTGGTACTCCCAGGTTCATGTACAACTGTGCTCACTGCCAGGTTTTGCTTTGTCTGCACAGGCATATCTCTAAGCAGAAGCAAATGCTAAGCAGCCGTCTTCAGCAACTGAGGAAGAGGCAGAGAACTGCTTAGAACCAGAGTCTTCTGATCGTATCTTATTTAGTTTCCTGGTTGGCATAAGTAGCTCATGTAACCTAAAAGAAATGCATATGACTAACAGAAAGAATGTTGTAATGAAGATCCTGATGAGCAGGAAAAAGGGAGTGGAACAAGACAGGTGGGAAGGTATGCTGTGAAATCACCACAGAGGCCCAGACAACCACAGACACCAAAACACAGTACAGTTTTCCTTAAAAAAAAAAAAAAAAAAAAAAGTAAATAATATGAACATGGCTAGTTGTTTGTGGCAACAGTATATTATTCCAGTGAGAATGAAAGAGCTTTTGGTCCACTTCAATAATCAGTCAAGTCTGTATGAGCATTGTATATTTAAATAAACTTTTGGAGAACATTCATATTCAAAGAATGACAAAATACAATGATGTCCGCATCCATGTCTTGGAGGCATCCAGTTGTGACTCAAAATTGAGGTGAGAGGACTTTTGAGTATGTTATATTTGTCAGCCTACAACTGATTGTCAGCATACAAGTGCAGGCAGGTGTTTGTTGTTATTCTTTGCACCTTCTTGGAAGTAATAAAATGCAGTCTGGAACTTCAGCACAATGTTGCATCTCCTAAAACCCACACGGAGAAGAAACCTCTGAATGTTTCATTACAGTTTTTTTTTTTATTTTATATTTTATAACATGCCGCAAGGTGTGGAAAAGAAATCATAAGTAAAGGTTAAAAAATGGAAGAGGAAGACAGATCATATCTGAAATTGAAAATAAGTAAACGTATAGTGGTGTTCTTTACTGTAAAGGAAAAAAATGAAAATACATTTAAACGATTATTTGGGAAGAACATTTTTTACCTAGAAAATATAAAGAGTAATTATATTAGATATTTAAGGAATAAAGGTAGCAATGGGACCAAATTTACTGTGTAGGAAATTGAAGGAAAGAGCTGAAAATTTGGTGGGAAAATAGAGCAGAAGAGTGGACTTGCTGCTAAAGGACAGCTTTGAGATATGAGAGATCTGGTGTTTTCCATCACCACATCAAGTGTTTTTTGGTGTCATATATTGGCTGCATATCTAAGCTCTTCACATTTTTCTGTGTGGGTATACAGATGTAGATATATGTAGATTTATAAGACGCAAAAAAAAAAAGAAAAAAATAACCATCATCAGAAAACATACAGATTGACTAATGCACTGATTCTTTGGCTTAATCTGTATTTCCTGAATTGTTACACAGATGTACTTCCAAAGCCTACACTCCGTTGTGGAACAAGGACCCCCAGCGCCAGTAAGAACAACCTTCCTGGCAGGACTGAGCTGCTGATGTGCACGCAAGAGCAGATGAGGGGCCAGCCTATCCCTTTCCCCATGGAGCTGAGGTTTGGGCCTGGCCCCAGGCTGTGTCTGCAGCCGATGGAAGAAGCAGCTCCTCCATCTGTGTCAGCCCAACACCAGACTCCTCAGAAATGGTGCGCCATGTGCTGTTCCCACTGATGGAAACAATGCAAATAAGACCACAATTATTAACACCCTACATGTTGCGTACCGTTGGCATAGTAATGCCTCTGTCAGCAAAAGCTACATCCCACTGTCCTTCTCTAACCTTAATAATGTGAACTACTTCTCTGCACTGAGGCACGGATCCTCAGGCATGCAGAAAGCTGTCCTGTGCAGCCATGCAATACCCCTAACAGCCTCCCCACTCAGCCTGTTTTGCTCATTTCAGTACAGCTGTCTCCAGTCCAGCAGAAAACACATTAAAAGAGGCTTTTCATAGTAGGAACATTTCACATCTAACTGTCTTTAATATAAATCCATTTTTTTTTTGCATGCTTTTTCATAACTCTGGCAGACGTGGAAGTCTCCAGAAGAACGTCTGTTCCACAGGGTCTCTCCCACTTAGCACCCCATCAGTTGGAGCTGCTCCACTGGCGCGAACATGGGATGATTTCTCCAAAGTGCTTGAGGGGATGAACAAATTGCCAGGGATATTGAAGCAAGAGCATGAACGTGACCATGAAAGTGCTGGGACCCCAAGGAAAAGTGGAAGACTCCTGCTAGGTAGCCACGGCACTGTCAACATGCTATAAAATCCCACCCCATCTTATCCCTGGAGGTCACTGGTCTCAGGGCAGCACAAGTCCAACAAAAGAACTCAACTTTCCTGTTAGGAAATGCAAGATTCAAGGCATTAATACTTCTCACACATTGTTGGTGATGGTACGTATGTATTTTTTCTAGGTCTAAGTGTTGCAGGCTTAGTGAGCAGGAGCACAGCTCAGAGTGGGAGGCAGCAATGAAGGGAAGGGAAGGGGACTGTATCTTCCTCTGCTCTTCAGTAAATCCATCTTTGTACTAAAATGAATATCATGATTAATAATAATAGTGGCCTATGACTGTTATGAAAAATTGCATTGCTAGAAAATGAATGTTTCCAAATTTCTCAGAGGAAGGAGGACTTAAGAGGGGGAAAAAAATACACACAGAGCTGAATTTGAAACTATTTACAACTGTAAATGCTGACAGTAATCAGGGAGACGAGCATTTCAGTACGCTGTCCTTGTAGTACTTTACCTCCCTCTCCTAATCTGCTAGAAAGAGTAGCATTTTCTATCTTTGGCTAGGAAAATTTAGAAATTTATATATGGTGAATATGACATGCTTGTAATAGGGTGCCAACTGAAAGGGGACCAAATAAGAAAATCTGTTGTACATATCAATACACCCACACTATACCTCTTACTAATACTGCTATGGTGAAGAAATCTTCCTAGATGTTTTCTTTAACTTGTTTTATCAAATTTGAGAATTACAAAATTACGGAAGGAGAAGATAAGGATGCTGCACTGCTTTTGCAGAATGAGCTTTTACAGGGAAAGTTTCATCTATTTCTCAAACAGTAACTTTCAATGGGGAAACGATGAAAACTCCAGAGCAAAGGGAACCTGCTTGACAAATGATGTCTTAATGTTTGATCAAGTTGAAGGCATTAACGGTATCGTGCAGCATAATTTCTGCTTTCTTGAAAAACAGTGGAGCTCATTTAGAAATTGGAATTCCCTGGGGAATGCCAGGGGAGTGCAGACTATTAATTACTGTGTTCTCGTTATCTTTCTTTCAGAACAATAGTGCTCTGGAGGTCCTGTGGAATCCTTCTCCCCTGCAAGGTGTCGGGTTTTGATTAAGCATCATTTCATACAGTTCATTAACAATGTATCTTAAAATGAGCTTTTGATTGAACATTTTTATTGGGCATTTAATATAATTTATGGTTTCTGTTGAAATTTTACATACAACATTTGCCAAGCTAGTTATTATATATTTTTCATTAAACAATGGAGTTTTACATTTTCTGAAAGGTTCTATTTTATAAGTAAAGGAACAGATTATATAAAAATTGATTATGAATGCAGTATATCATGAAAATAGCCCTCCTGGCCATCTTTTATTCCAGTGGAGCTACAGCACATAGGTGAATGAGCGGGTCCATTTGCAAGCATCGTCATTTAAGACTGCCAAACTGAAAACCACCCCTTATGCTTAGTTGTCCTGTTTAGAGTGCTGATATTTCAGTCAATCTCTCTGCTTTTTTAAGAAGTTACACCCTAAAGTGACTGAGTTCCGATTGCCAAGATTCATCCATGAAATCAGAAATATTTTAGCCAATCTAAAAGAGCAGGGCAAAGAGAGGATATTTTGCCATGACAGCTATGTAAATTTTGTAAATATTTGTAGGAGTCTTGTCCACAAGTCCAGTTGAACACCTAGATGCAGTTACTGGGGAAACAATCTTTTAGAAGATTTACCAACAAGTTCAGAATTTGGCCTCTTGTAGTCTGGGATACTGAAAGCTGGTGAGTCCAGTCTGTGAATGGTCAGGCAGAATAGCTCTATGTCTTTTGTGTGCAACAGCCACAGCAGGAGCAAAACACACACTGAATGCTGAGTGGGTTTTGGATCAGCCAAGTAGACGTACATTTATACCCTCCAGGTAGAAAGCATTGTTCCAGATGGGAATCCTGATGGAAATATTTTTTTTTTTTTTTAAACCTGGGAATGCATCTTCATTGTCTGTGTGCAAGTAGATTAAAAAATAATTGTTATATTGCTGAAATTGCATGTTGGGGAGAGAGTGTGCACAGAGAGACATGTTATAGTTAGAAACAAACTATTGGAATTTGTGTCCAGGGAAATTATTGGAATTATTTACATGCACATGTGGATATGCAGGGAAGTGTTCCAACACTGACTGACTGCTAACTTAGCATACAAGTCTGTTGGGAGGAAACAAGAAGTCAAGTTTTCACTTCAAAATACTCAAAGCAAAGCAAGCAAAACCCATCAGAAAGTTTTTTGCTGAGACTTGAGACATTTCAGAGAAAGTCTTCCATAATTTTTTTCTTTTATGTGGACCCCTGACTTTGTGGTTGCCAGTGGGATGGGAATACTAGAATATTCAGCACTCTGTTTCCTTGACACACTGAGTATTAGAAAGCATCAGGATTTTTCAGGATATCTTGCTATAAATATTTCCCATTAAATTGTGCATATCCAGAGGTTGATACCGTTTGGGATTTAGATGCCTGACCAATAAAAAACAGAAATCTTTTTAAGAGATATGGGTCCCAGACACATCATTCAGGTTTAGATAGACGTTCCTGCCATAAAGTGGGGGGGAAATTGGAGCCAAGGTGTTCTGCTGCACTTGTCTTGAATAAAGGGGGTTGGCTGTAGTGTTTGGAGCTGCATCCCTGCTTTACTCCAAGTGGGCGCTGCATTTGCCATACTCAGCTGTAGGATCAGAGCCTATCTCTGATGCTATGAATGGCTCCCATCGCAAACAACCTTAAGTAAGGACTCATAATTTATAGAACAGCCTCAGTTTTCCCTGTGCCTCTGGCTAGAGTGATAGTTACTGCTCTGTGATCATTCACATAGTCTTGCTCTTGAACCTGGTGACCCACACTGTGTTATTCAATCAACCTGGCTAAATTTCAGAGGTCTTCAGAAAAATGACCTCTCACACTGTTGGCTGCATCATGCCAACTTTGAGTCATCTCCATTTCCCAGGCCTAAAGGGTCACTAGGATACTGAAAACATAGTTTTTCTGATTTTTCTTAGGTACTGATAATGCTTCTAATACTACTGTAATTAATGGAGATGTGGAAATACGTATTCTAGGTTTTAATGCTGTGTTTGTATCTGATAGCACTTTATATTTCCATATTTTTTTCTAATTAATAGTGCAGTCAGATTTCCCTGTTCTTTTTAAATGATTCATTGCATAAAAGAAAAAGAAATGAAATCACTTAAAAACAGGAAAACAAAACTCTATGAAATGGATTATATTTCAAGCTGACAATGCACTTTTCCCTTCCTCAGTCTTCCATTAATAGCTGTAATTGATGCATATATTCTATATTATTCTTCTTTGTCTACTTTTCTGTCTTTATGATCCACTGTAAATTTACCTACGGTTCCCACTCCAGTCACAGTTTTGAGTGCACTAGCCTATTTTTCATTTTGTATGTAAACTCTCATGTCTTGCTTCCCGGAACTGGGAATCATTTCTTTCACAAGTACCTTTTTCCTGAGTGGTTACCTTTTCTGTGAGTCAACCACTGTGCCAATCCCATTAAAATAAGCTTATTTATTGTTTCTAATCGAGAAGCTAAGATAAGGACATTCCATAACTAATCAGTGATATCATCTTATTTGGTAACCTTTGCCTCTCCTAACCCCGTCTGCTCCCAGGGATGCTTTATCCTCCTGTGTCACCGCAGGTCTAAGTTTAAGTTTCAGACACCTCAGGACAGGCACAATGTCTTCACGTGTGCTCTGTGAAGTGACTGGCATGCTTTTCAGCATGCTAAATGCAATAAACAGTAGTTGACCGGTGCTTGCACTCATGTTACTTACCATGTCAGCAAGTTTCTGTTTAAAAAATTGCTGTCTTAAAAAGAAACAAATTAAACTGGCAGGTTCCCCTGACTAGAAAGCTTATTACTGGCCAACACCCTCCTGTGTCATGTGGGTGTGCCTGTGAGTGTGTTTGTAAAGCCCTGAAACATCCAAGGTAAGGTAAAAAGCAAAACAGTTCAAGAAGAAGCTTCAACCTCAAATGCTAGTCTTGATGAGTGAAGGGCTAGTAGCAAAGTCAGTGCTGAGGATTTTATTCTTTAAAGCAAACAATGCAAATGAAACAGGAAAAATTTATGATTTGAAAAATAGGAAAATTTCAATATTTGGTATTCCTTATTTTGGATGGGGGAAATCAGAGACTGTCCATGCTGGTGGCAAAGTCTGCTTCTGTGCCCTTGGCTCGCCGTGGGGGCATCCCCTCCTGTTCCACCACTGCTGGTCTCCCACCCCATTTCCAGTGTGGGAAGGGACAACTCTTTGGAGTTTCCTATGTGCCTGCCCAGCAGAGGTACTATTTATTGCAGACAGAGGGTTCCTGGGGAAAGGGCATCGGCATCACCTGGCACTGGGCTCGCAGTGAAGCAGCAGCTTGCTGCCGGGCTGTCTTTCTCTTACAACCCTGTCACTCAACCCTGGGGCACTTTTTCAAGTTGTATGGTATTATTTCAAGACACAGAAGATTACAGTAATAAAGCTCTGAGGCACTTATGTCTGGGACACTGCCGAGAAGCTGGGATGTGGCAGGAAGGGAGATCTCCCCTGACTAGCTGCAAGAAAGGAAGCAGCAGTTTTGGCTGTCAGCGCATCCAGTCCTGCAGAGGCCATTTGAAGACTAACGTTGCAGCATTTCTTATTTGCAAAACTTATTTAAGCTGAATTTCATCTCTGAAGACATTTATGCTTTCACACATAATAAATAAATAAATAGATTAAGAGGTGATGAGACACAAACACTCTGAGTATATTAATGTATGTTTGCTTTCCTCTTCCCTTAAATGGTGAGCATAGCGAGCATTTTTCCCACCTCTCCAAGGCAAGGAACAAAGGGAAAGGGTTGAAAGAAATTTTCTGAGTTCTTCCTGGAATAAAGTTTGTTTTTCCCTGTTTGACCTTCAACTCCCAGAAAGCCTGAGTTTAACTGCTTTGATTTACTTCCATAATAAAGTGATCGATTAATGTTAAAGGCAGGCTTTATGAGGCCTGTCCTCAAACAGTCTTGGAGCCTGCCATAGCAAGGATGTTATACTGCCATGCTCTGCAAAAGGTCACATGAAGGGAATTAAAGACAAGATAAGTGATGGTTTACACATCAGAAAAGCTCTCCATAGTACAGGCAGGCAGTGGGGAACATGATGTCTCCTAGGGCTCCATGCAGATGGTATATAGTAAATATAGCCTGAGCTGCCTCCCCAGGGTTTAGTAATGTTGCTGCTGGGGTTGTTTTGGGTTTTACTTTTGGACAAATCTGTGCCCTGGAAGTGTGTGACACATGTACAGCCCTGCTTAAAATCTAGCAAATGAAAATGTCTGATAAGCAGTTTCAATGTGCTGGTGTTGAAGAACTTTCTCAGAATTTAAGAGTTTGATTTCTTGAGATTTTCTGTCCTCAGTTAAAAAACATAAGTCCACTTTTGTTTTCTAGCTAGGCTTCCCTGTAGGCATATTTCCTTAAAATAGGCAGGCAAACTTAATAACCAAAATAAGAATCAATTGAAAACTTCAGCCTTTGTTTGTATCTGTATGTCCTAAGAGGGAAGTTGTGTGATATGAAACAGAACAGCAAAATTCTCTGGGTTTTCCCTCTATTTTTTGATGAGAAATTGTTTATTCTTGCTCCATTTTTGCCATTTTGCCTTCTCTGGTGTGCTGGCAAGTGGGTGGGCAGGCAGGGAAATCCCTCCAGAGCTAGCTGCTTCATAGTCCCCAGGGGAAAGAGATGGCTGTGGGCACAGACCCCAGATGCACCTCCAAGATCATCTTGAACAGTCTGACCAGCACTGTCCTGGCTTTCCCTCTGGCATAAGCCAAACAGGTAGCAAGGTCACTGTTAGCTTGTTATCTCCTGCAGGATGGCTGCCCCAGGTCTGCTCTTCTAGGCTGTAAAAAGGAAAGAGTGAATATAATGTCAGTTTGTGGTTTGTATCGCAATCAGTGAAAATGATGAAAATCCCACTGTGCTTTGCTGTCGGGTTTCAAGCTCCTGGGCAATAACAGCCACCAAATTAACCTGCGAACAGCCAATACACGTAACTCAGGAGCAAGTGGTATTATGAAAATTGTGATTCAGGAATGCACTGACTGCTGCTGGTGTTCAAGGATGGGACATCAAGGTGCTGAAATGCTGTGGAAGACCTGCCCTTAGTGTCCTCTGTCAAGAGGCACATGAGACCAAGGCAGTTAGTGCTGCCTCCTTTGAAAATAAGTTCCCCAAATGTCCACTGAAGGCACTTGGTTGCTGTGATCATGCAAGTCCATGATAAAATTTGTTGTGGTAGAAGGAAACCAGCCGAGCAAGAAGCTCATTATTAAAGGCTTATAACAAACAGGACTTTTCACGTGGCGGTAATGTGGTAAGACCAGGTCTGGCAAACTCATCTGTATTTCCATTTCTGTGGTATCCTTTGAGGGGAGAAGGGAAAAAAGGGGAGAGATCTATGGGGAAAGGCTCATCTCAAAATACACAGAGTAGAACAGTCGATGGCAAGGCACTGATTGATGCAGCCTGCTCAGAAAAATATTTGGCAAAAGGCATATAATGAGTTCTTCAGACTTCTAATATTTCCTTTTTATTATTTAGAGGACCAAGCAGAGTTTAAAGACAAAAAATGATCTCCCTTAACAACATTCTAATCACTTATAAATAGGCAAATTACAATTAAAAACGGCGCATAAAATTGTAGAAAGAACTGATGAAAAAACTCCCGTCACTTATTAAATCCAACGCTTGCCAGTACAGAGTTGCAGCACACATTATACTAGCACTTCCATTCAGTCAAGTTTTAGAGCTGACTTTAAATATTCTTTTTACATCTGAGGTTTTCTTGCGCTGCCATCCCAGCCTTTTAGAGTTGCAACCCGTTAATATTCTGCTTGGCCCATGGGAAAAGATGTGTGTATTAAGGATCCAAATACAAAACACATTTCTTTCTGTGTTCAGTGTAACCTGACTAGACAGTACAGTTGGCAGACACCAGATGGTTGATTGGAGTTTCTAGTCAGTCTCTGCAATTGCCGAAGCCTTAAGGACAAAACAACACCAGGGAAATGGATTTGATATGATCATGAATCACTTCAGGGACCACAGCAGAGAAGTTAAGATAGGAGTCATGCGGGTCACCTTCTAGAAGCTCCTTCTGGTATCAAGTGCAAACAGAGACAGGGGAAGATTGATATTGGAGAGCAAATGATGATGGATGGTGTTAGTGGGGTAGTGAGGTGTATTTGGCATTTACTGAACATCTTCACACATTTTGAGAGGATCGACTAGCAGAAGTGTATGGGCTTTTCAGAGTCAAAAAAGGCAAATCATGTTGAGGTGGAAAAGAAAGAAAATGAATGTTTCTGCTTCATTTAAATGATAAAGCAAGTACTTCTAACAAACAAACTATCAGATGGTTGTTCAGAAATATAGAATGAGGGATATGAAAATGTCCCCATTAAAGCTAGGTGGTTATTATTAAAAAATCTTCTTGAGCAGCTATTCAGATTATAAAATGAATTTCCTGCAGCTGTACTCACATCACTTTTTCCATTTTTCATAAATTCTTGAGTAACTGATTTTTTTCTACTCAAGTTTTCATGGAGAAGAGCAAGCATTAGGTTTGCATGCTCTAGAGCCTTGTGAGTTTCCACTAGAAAGCATACTATTTGTGTGAGAAACAGTTTGTACAAACAGAAGGAAGAGGTTTCTGAAAAACCTCTGTTAACACTCAGAGCAGATCTCAGTGGGTATTATGTGACCCAGACAAGACTCTGACTTTTGTATCTAGAAGTATATTTGTATGCAATTATTTTTTGTCATTTGGACAAAAGGAAAATTACATTTATGTTACAAACACTGCCAAGAAATCCATAGTAACAGATTTTTCTTATGTATGATGCCTCGGACCAGGTTTTTGAATCTCAGAGAATACTTTTTTTTCTTTTTTTTTTTCTTTCTTTTTAAGAATCTGGTTGTTAGACATAAAGCTGTTTTATATTCAGGTTCTTCATTAAAGAAGACCCTCTCCAAATTAAAATTACAGTTAATATTCTGGTGTTTGCCCTTACTGCAGCTACCTGAAATAATACAGGCTATCTAGTAGAATGTTTCATATCAGACAATAGAGTAGGGCTTTATGTATGAAGTAAAAAGATTGGCCTTGACTGAAGAGCAAGAGATTTGTTCTGATTTGGTGGATAAATGAACTCTGAAATTAAGGAGATCATAAAATGATCACTGCACAGAAACAAATGTCAGAAGGAAAGCAGACTCTGGATGCTCTCTTGTTTTCTTTTGCTCTAGTTTCTATGCTCTCTGTGTGAGAGCTTGAAGGGTTTACTATAGCGGATTGGATGAATTACCAGGGCAGAGATATTTTGTACTTACTGTACATGTACTGTATCTGGAATTTCCTCCTTCATTGCCTCCCATTGCATACATATTCTAGCAAAAATGTACATTTCACTTTCACACCATTTCAGAACAATTTTCCTTTATTCCTTGCCGAAGCACCAGAGATGGACTATACCTGTCTGCCCAGAAATTAGCATAGTTGGTACTCAAACTATGTCCTCTGCTCTGAGTAAGGGCTGGGAAGCATTGCTTGCATAGCTGGCTGGCTATTTACAGCAGCTATTAGGGCTCTAGTTCAGAGCTGGACCAGGACAGAAGACAAATACAGTGAAGCCACTTGACTTGCTGGAAGATGACAGATGAAGCCAAGCACTAGCTTAGGACTGTGTGGAGTGTTGCAACTCCAACATAAGGTGCTGATGTAAACCCAGAATAATGTCCTGTAAGAATGAAGAATCTTCCCAAAATTTCAACCACTGAATAAGAGTAATACTTGCTCTTGTACATTTTTACAAGAGGAGAAGAAAAGGACAAAAACACCCAAGGTCAGTTGGAAGAGCAGCAGGAAGCAGGTTGTACTGGGAGTTAGAAGGTTGGCACTACCAAAGCATGAGATTATTGTAAATAAAAGGATAATATGCAAACTTGTCATTACTACTCTTGACTACTATTATTTAAAAAGTTTCATTGCCCTTTATGGAAGTACAGCATTATAAAGGTAAAGAAGAGATATTGAAGCTCTACCTAAATTATTTAAATTCTTTTGAAAAACCTCTGCCTTCACAATCACTGCCTATCATGCCTGGCTTTCCAGATGCTGCAAAATGGTGTCTGGCCACTACAGCTGGCAGGTGGAGTCCTGGCAACAGACTACCTGAAAAAAACAACCTCAAACTCCTTTTTACCAGCACCCATAAATAATGATCCTCAAGCCAAGCTGGTTGCAAGTCAGGCACATTTAGTTCTACCTTCAGATGTTGCAAGCCTTGTATTTTTATATGAGATGGGTGACGGAAAAGACTCCTGAGAGAAGAATGGGGTAATGTACTGTGGAACAACATCATCACTCCCTGGCACTGAAATGTTAACTGTAGTGCCTCTTAAATACAGTTCATGGTATTTTGATTGATTCTGTCTGAAAGATGATAAATGCCCAGCCCCTCTCAAACCTTCCAATCCTTGCAAACCTGAGTGGTCCTACTGAAGGGGTGCCACAAGTGGAGGGGAATTTTCTGACAATGAGAAAAGCTTCCTTAAACCATGTGCAATTTATTGGTCTAGTCGAGTCAATTACAGCCATGACTCACCCTCCAAAAAATGCAACTTGGCTTTTGTTATTGCACTCACACAGAGCCAAGTGGCTGGACCCATCCTTAAGTTTCAGTCATCTCCTTGTGCTGTACTTGTGCGAGTGATAGTTCAGTGATTGCAGAGTGGAAAGACAGAGGATTTCTTTAATTACTTTTCTGTACCTGTGTCTTGGATCCTGTCTGCGTAGAGTTGAACATGTTTCCTATAAAGTGTGCAAATATGTGTCTTTTCGCAGTTACTCTTTGACATTTGCAAAGATAGTTCCCTCTTCCCATCTCTAACTTGACAGTCAATCAAGAACAGAGTAACAAGAGAGAAAAAGACAGAGGATCAGGGTGTGAAGACAGAAAAGGAATACAAGAAACAATAAGAAATGTGAAAAAAAAAATAGAGAAGGATGAAACAGGAAAACCTTTGTTTAAAAAAAAAAAGTCATAAAAAAAAAAAAGTCATAAAAAAAAAAAAGAAAAAGAGCTACTTCGCAACAGCTCTCTTGCGTTTTCCCATAGTCATCTATTTCCACCTCTTTTTTTTTTTTTTTTTTTTTTTTTTTCTTTCTATTGCTATGTCTCTGACTTGCAGATGTCTAGCTTTTGGGGCCATTGGCTTCACTTGCCTTATTCTATCGCATACAAATTTGTAAAAGGAGTTCAAGATGTTCATGTGCTTGCTTACCACACAAAACACCGCTAAAACAAGCTGCAGTGTGACAATTTGCATGAGGCACAGGAGACCTTCAGGAAATGTCTGCTGATCTTTCCCACGGCTCCCCCGTGGAGAATTTTCCATGGTTACTTACTGCTTGCAGGTGTCACCAGGCTCCCTTGCTCTGCAGTCTCACTGAAGTCAAGGAGATCTGAATCCAAGAGCAGAAGTTGGCCTTTACAATTCACTTCCATATAGCATATGTTACTATATTGTATACCAAGAAATGTAACCAAGAGCCGTGGTATTTGCAGTATGCTAAAATTTAACTGTTGCTGTAGCCTTCTGAAGTCCGTGGGCCACATCCTAAAGACTTTGCCCATGTTTTACTTCATCTAATGAGAGCTAGAATTCTTACTGCTGAGGAATGAATGATGCAGTATGAATAAGGATTCAGGATCTGGTCCTCTGCCCGCTAGCAAACTGAGATTGTCCAATGGTGACTAATTTCCTTAATGAGTAGGGCAGGAGAGGTAAAACAGAGAGGAGTGAGGGATACTGATTTATTTTTTAATTTATTATTTTTGGTAGCAATGTCAGAGAATAGGATGTTGTTTTGAGACAATTAGCCAGTAGCAATGGGTTTTCTTTTTCGACACCCAGAGGAATGAAGTTGAAAGTGATACAATAGGTATGGGGACTGCTGCAAAAACACGTGTCTGTGGCACTTTTAGAAAGATACTGCTTGTAAAATCACTGCCATGGTGAACAACTTATGGCACACATGGTGAATTTTAAAGGACAATAATATGCTGTCAGGTATCTGCATTTTTCCTCCACCTGAATATTCCTTCTTTTAGGAGGCTGATGTTCCCCAAATAGTCAGGTGATCATCATACAGAGGAGGTATGAGAGTCTGCTCAAATTTGGTTGTGTCTCAGTCTCTGCATTTCCAGGTGAGTGATATTACCCACACGCTTGTGTCCATACATTCCCCTGTCTGTAATGCAATTTTGCAGCAGCAGGATTAGAACAGATTGCTGGCATTATGGCAGCAAGGATATTGTTGGGAGTAGCTTGGCAACACTTGTAAGTGTTGTGATGCTGGCTCTTTGCTCAAGGGCAAGGACAGGGGAGGGGATGCTGGATACAAAGCAGTGAGAGAAATAATGTCAGGGAAGTTCAGAAGATGAAAGCACTGACAGTAAATAAGTCTGAAATTATTTTAGGTTTACATACTTTAAGTCCTCAGTGACTGAAAACATAGCCAAGAATTGCTTCAGCAATATTTCTTCATAAATCTGCATAATAATCTCTCAGAGGGGCCTTGGTGAAATTACAAGTATTCATTTACTAAATTGGGTTCAGTGTCTGTATCATACGCCATATGAATATTCAGTACCATGAATTCGTCCAAACTATATTGAAGTTAGTATGGGTCCACAAAATGTCTCAAATGATAACCCAGTTAGTGGACATGGGCAGAAAGGACTTCCTTCCTTCCTTCCTTCCTTCCTTCCTTCCTTCCTTCCTTCCTTCCTTCCTTCCTTCCTTCCTTCCTTCCTTCCTTCCTTCCTTCCTTCCTTCCTTCCTTCCTCTTTCTTTCTTTCTTTCTTTCTTTCTTTCTTTCTTTCTTTCTTTCTTTCTTTCTTTCTTTCTTTTTCTTTCTTTCTTTCTTTCTTCTTCCTTCCTTCCTTCCTTCCTTCCTTCCTTCCTTCCTTCCTTCCTTCCTTCCTTCCTTCCTTCCTTCCTTCCTTCCTTCCTTCCTTCCTTCCTTCCTTCCTTCCTTCCTTCCTTCCTTCCTTCCTTCCTTCCTTCCTTCCTTCCTTCCTTCCTTCCTTCCTTCCTTCCTTCCTTCTTTCTTTCCTTTTCTTTCCTTCCTTCCTTCCTTCCTTCCTTCCTCTTTCTATCTTTCTTTCTTTCTTTCTTTCTTTCTTTCTTTCTTTCTTCCTTCCTTCCTTCCTTCCTTCCTTCCTTCCTTCCTTCCTTCCTTCCTTCCTTCCTTCCTTCCTTCCTTCCTTCCTTCCTTCCTTCCTTCCTTCCTTCCTTCCTTCCTTCCTTCCTTCCTTCCTTCCTTCCTTCCTTCCTTCCTTCCTTCCTTCCTTCCTTCCTTCCTTCCTTCCTTCCTTTCGTTCTTTCGTTCTTTTGTTCTTTCTCTCTTTCTCTTTCTCTTTCTCTTTTTCTTCTTTCTCTTTCTTTCTTTCTCTTTTTCTTCTTTCTTTCTCTTTTTCTTCTTTCTTTTTCTTTTTCTTTTTCTTTTTCTTTTTCTTTTTCTTTTTCTTTTTCTTTTTCTTTTTCTTTTTCTTTTTCTTTTTCTTTTTCTTTTTCTTTTTCTTTTTCTTTTTCTTTTTCTTTTTCTTTTTCTTTTTCTTTTTCTTTTTCTTTTCTTTTTCTTTTCTTTTCTTTTCTTTTTCTTTTTCTTTTTCTTTTTCTTTTTCTTTTTCTTTTTCTTTTTCTTTTTCTTTTTCTTTTTCTTTTTCTTTTTCTTTTTCTTTTTCTTTTTCTTTTTCTTTTTCTTTTTCTTTTTCTTTTTCTTTTTCTTTTTCTTTTTCTTTTTCTTTTTCTTTTTCTTTTTCTTTTTCTTTTTCTTTTTCTTTTTCTTTTTCTTTTTCTTTTTCTTTTTCTTTTTCTTTTTCTTTTTCTTTTTCTTTTTCTTTTTCTTTTTCTTTTTCTTTTTCTTTTTCTTTTTCTTTTTCTTTTTCTTTTTCTTTTTCTTTTTCTTTTTTTTTCTTTTCTTTTTCTTTTTCTTTTTCTTTTTCTTTTTCTTTTTCTTTTTCTTTTTCTTTTTCTTTTTCTTTTTCTTTTTCTTTTTCTTTTTCTTTTTCTTTTTCTTTTTCTTTTTCTTTTTCTTTTTCTTTTTCTTTTTCTTTTTCTTTTTCTTTTTCTTTTTCTTTTTCTTTTTCTTTTTCTTTTTCTTTTTCTTTTTCTTTTTCTTTTTCTTTTTCTTTTTCTTTTTCTTTTTCTTTTTCTTTTTCTTTTCTTTTTCTTTTTTTCTTTTTCTTTTTCTTTTTCTTCTTTCCTCCACAGACTCCAGTAAAGAAATAATTAGCAGTTATGTCCCTAAGAATGGTAGTAATACATGCATAAGTCTTTTTTTTCATGGAATTTCTGATCTTACAGCTCTGAATTCGGCAACTATTTTTTTTGCTAGAAAGGGACCACAAATATAGTACAAAGGATTTATGAGTGATTTATCAAATAATATGATGATAACTGCCAGCCAGATACAAGAAAACTTTTTGACTGGGAGACTTATAGTAGAAACACTGGATATAAAATACAATGACCTTCAAAAAAAACAGTGATTGCTCTTTGAGGACTGAGAAAACTTTCCAGAAAGTCAAAGTTTGTATTGTGATCTGTGATAAGTTGTAATCCTGCATAATTCTCCAGTGTTTTGTACATTGTGAATCAAATATCTGGAAAAAACATGCATAAAGAAAATCCTGGGTAGCAAGCATCTGAAAGGTAAAAAATTCTCATCTGACTATGAAATGGATTGAATGTAGTTTACCCATGCTCTTGCTGAGCCTTCTCCAACCTTGTTGCACTCACTCTTGGTTTGGTCTTGTCTGGGTAACACAAGCTGGCAGTCCTTTCTCTCTGAGGCTGCTGCTTCAAACATAAGATTCTACAGTAATTCTACAAAAATAAAAGAAGTAATTCACAACTTGGAGATTTCTGAAGCTGTCTGTGGCAAATTGAGAGAGAACCAAGAAGTCACTCATATTACATAGGAGAAGGTGGAGCACTTCAAAGGCAAATGTTCAGTGGGTGGTTTCTCTGGGCCAAATGGCAGAAAGTGAAATGCAGAGCAGAATGGTAATTATAAGAAACTGCTCCAATGGATAGTTTCTCAACTTCTTATGTCAAATGTCATGGGAGTTGGAGACTATTTCCTTAGAAGGTATAATTAACCGAGGTAGTATTTTTGTCAGCAATCATTGCAGACAGACCAGTAGATATTTTATCTTCTTTTTTTTTTCCTGCATTCTAGGTTTAATTTATTTCCCCATCTGAGATTTCCCATATAAGATTGTGTTAGTTGTTATTCCTATTTTACCTAAAGTTTAAAGGGAGATTAATTCAATCTTTGGTTCACAAATCTACAACATTTCTTGGGGTTGTGCTTGAATCCTTTGTAAGGTAAATTCTGTGATTTATACTCAAACTGTGCCTGGCGTTCAAACTCCCCTGAATTTCTGCTGGTTATTCTTAGCCCTCCTTTATTGCATGATTTGTGTCTTAAACAAAGGTCCAGTATTGAGGAGGGGTGTTTTGAGGGAGCATGTATGTCATTATTACAGGGCATTTAATCTTTATGTCACTTGCTCTAGGGGTAAATGAGGAGATTCAGATGCGATGGCTGCCAGTCCTGCCAACTTTTCTAGCAATCAATTCATTTGTATGAAGCCAAGGTGTATCTCTAATATTTAAACATTTATATACTTTTTTTGGTCTTTTTTATGCTATCAGAATGGAAATACACCACAAAAAGGGGTGCAAAACTCAAGTTGATAAAGAATGAGGAAGTTACTCCAAACTAAAATGAAAAAAATGCATGTCATGGCAACAAGGTCCTATAAGATCAGAAGAAAATTTGTGAATCATGCAAGGAAATGAAATTCTGAGTTTCAAATTTTTTTCAGAATTTTCAGAGAGTGCTCCAAGAATGAGCATCAAGAGGAGCTGGGAAGCAGAACCAGCCCAGGTCTGTGATTCGGCACAAGGCATAGAGCCTGGTGCATTTGTTCTGGGTGAAATAGAAAAAGTTGAACTCCATGTCTACTACAGAAAAGGAATTACATAAAAAATGGGGTTTATCACCTGGAGACTTCCTTAAACTGCTGCCAGACTAAACAAGCAAGCAAACGAACAAAAATCAGGAAGAATAACTTCGCATGCAATAAGTATGACTGATACAAAGCCTGATTTTTTTTTCCATTGCTGAAGAACTATCACAGCCTGCTAGGGAGAATGAAATTCAGCCAATGACCAAAGCTTCAAAGATAAGTAGTCACAACTGGGAAACATTAATTAGTAAATAAAGCTCATATTGATGACTTTAATTTTGAAAATGATTTTGAAAAATCATACCTTCAGTTTTGATCACTGAGTGTCATCCTTAGAACTGCTCATCTATTGTACCACAATGTCAGGAGAATCCTTTGAATTCAAATTGTTTGTAAAGCAGCTAAATGGATCGTGGAGATTTCATCATCCAGGAGCTGTTTCAGAGGGGGATAAATACAAGAGTCCAGAACTTCCTTGCTGGACCTTGAATCCTGAATCACCTTCTGCCCCCCCCCCCCCCCCCCCCCCCCCCCCCGTATTATTTTTATTTTTGGTAAAGATATCAAGTGACATTAAAAAGAAATAAAGGGAATTGATTATCATTGTACTTTTTCTTCAAACAGTTTTGTTTTTTAGATACAGTTTGAAAAGATTTCACACTTTCTGAGTCTTTCACCTGAACACCCTCCACCTACAGCTGGATCACTTTCTTGGCTATATTTGCCAGGTTAGTATTCAGAAAATCTTGATCAACACAGTTCCTTTGCACTGGTTGCTCTCCATTCATATATAAATTCACGATCTTTTATCAAAGAAACATGCCATATCATCAGACGGTATAAAACACATTTTTGTATTCAAGAAGCAGAAAGCATAATAATCACTTAGATTATACATTGTGATACTACTCTGTTGCTTAGCAAGGGCATTGATTATGCTCAAGAGAAGTTTGAGGAACAGCTTTCTTTAGTCTCAGATTTGCGACAGTTCCCCTTTGAGTTGGCAGTACATTAATGGAAATGGAAACTTGCCTCATTCTAAATGTCAGAATAATAGAGCACCAAAAACAATTCAGTCATGTCTTTCAAACCACGCACATATGGTTCAGCACCAAATGTCACTATTCTTCCCCGCTTCCTTTCCATTTGTCACTGTCTCTTTGATTATCATTGTTTGGGTTAAAACTTTGATGAAAGCTCAGTGTGAAGCTCACCTTGACAGTAACTAGAAAGCCTCTGCCCAATATATCCTATACTTGGTGTATGCCTAGTCTTTCCAGATGCAAAGGATTTGAGATACAGGATAGTACTACTGCTTATATACTCCAGAAAAAAGCTCAATCTAATTCTTCAGTCTTTTGAGAGTTTCATTCTGTCACCTTGCTGACTTCTGTTGGGCAAGTTACACTAATAATACTCTGCGGAATAGAAGGAATTATTTTTTTCTACATTTTCTTTTGCCAAGTGCAGAAAATTTGCAAAGTAGCTAGCAACTACTCTGCCATAAGATCAGTTTTTTGTTTTAAACGTTTTTCTTCCTTTTGAATGCTAAGACTTTAATCAGCAGAATATGATTTTCCTTAAGAGTGTACCTTCTTTCATCCTTCTCCTAAAGCAGTGTCCTTTTGTGGCTTAAAATTGTAACTCAGGTTATCATTATTACAGGTGTTATGATATTGTTTATATTCAAGTTGCCATCCATACTTACAGGCAGATACTTTCTGCCCTAAGAGGTTTCAGTCTGGTGGCAGATGAAAGCAATATCTAAGAGAGGCAAAAAATGTAGAAAAGGAAGTATATGGACAAACCATAGTTATAAACATGGTATGCAAAAATCTTAAAGGATTGGTAAATCCTCAAAAATCTGATATTCTAGAGTTGCAAAATGCTCCAAATATGCAGCCTATGACCATATGATTGTATGCTTTTTTTTTTTTTTTTCCTTTTTCTTCCCAGAGAATGTGGGCCTCATTCAATGAACAGGATGGATGACACTCATTTAATGGTTTTCTGTGGCAAGGTGCTGGAACACATAAAATAAATGACTCAGTGCTCAGTGATGTTTTTAGTTGGGGAAATTTTATTATTTTATTTTATTTTTTTTACTTCTGGACCCTTTCTGTGAAACAAATAAAATAAATAACTTCAACTGGAAACACATATATGACTTCAGAAATTTTTAAATGCTTGAAGCTTCATCAGTGGATAAGGGACAGAAAATAGAGTTGTATAATGGTAAATGTCATTCTTTCCCCCAAATTTTAAACACTCTCCCCTTTCCCTATGTTTTACCATAGAACGGGAGATACTACTGGAGATTATTTCACCAATCCTTGCTTTTTCTTAGCTACTTCTGCCAGTGTGTTGCTGCAGCAACATTCAGAAAAGACTACTGATATATACAGGTATAAGCAAGTTCAGCACACCTGCTTAACATGAGCAGCAAGTCTAAGCTCAAGACTGGTATTTTCTGGGTATCAGACAGACACTTTGCTCTAAAACTTCTGCTGGGAGACTTCATTTTTGTTTTCTTTTTCACTCAGATCTTCTCTTCTTGGTCCAAATCATGGCTTGAAGAAACTGCAATGTAGCGTATACCATCACCTGTAGAAAAACCTCTGCAATTTTTTCCTTTTCCACCCTTACT
Organism: Anser cygnoides; assembly: GCF_040182565.1. Lineage (NCBI taxonomy): Eukaryota > Metazoa > Chordata > Aves > Anseriformes > Anatidae > Anser > Anser cygnoides. The sequence continues at coordinate 45,918,281 of NC_089876.1, forward strand.
CACATATGTAAGACAGGATCGGGTAATTTTATGCCTGCCAGTACCATGTGCCAAACCTTTTAACTGATGAGGAGAAAGAGTATTGTCTGCTGGTTTTCCAACCATGGCATGATGTTGTGGTGGGAGTAGGATAAGTGTGAAAGCCCCATTCCTGCTGGAGGGAGTAGGGACAGGCATAAGTGGTTGGGGGTGGGTAGCGTCAAACATGGGGTCAAATCGTTGCCATGCTCCAAAGGGACGTGAATGTGGCAATGTGGCCAGGAAATATCCTTCTAAGGAGGAAAGGCAGGGGAAGCAGATCCCAATTAATATTTGTATCAAAACTGTGTTATGTCAACCAAGTAGTATAAGGGGCCATTTGAGCGAGGTAATTTATAATTAAGTAATGTAAAAACCCTCTTTGCATTTCTATCCTTCAGTACGAAGAGTTTAGCATAGCTGAGAAGTCAGGCCATTGTTCTCAAAATGAAATGTGGAAAGTAGTAGTTTAGAAATATCCTTACATTTCTTTTAATGTTGCAACATGAACAGAAATTTTGTGTGTGATCTAATTATGTTAATCTATTATTCCAAATCGTGATTTGTTCTGTTTTAAACGTGCATGAAAAACTGGTTTCTCAACAACCATTTTTAATGACTATTCCCTTTACTAAGCTAAAGTATGTTAATTTATTTCTTTGTGACAAAAATTAACAGAAGTAGAAATAAAATTGAAAACACAGTACTTCTCTGAGTATTCAGTAGATAAGCATTCTTTTCCAGTCTGAGAATCCCTTTACACAAAGAGGTCTTATACATAATTTGCAGACATACAAAGAACAGATGTATTCCTTTAGCAATACAAGAGTATGTAGTAGAATTAAAAATAAAGTTGAAATATATTTTAAGTTCCTTAAAATTCGCTGGGAGTTCCTTTACATTCTGGTGAGAAGGATTTTCAGGAGCTACAGCACATACATCACAAAGCTTTTAAACAAAACATCTTTCACTTCTCCAGGAAATAAATATCAGTTGTACTTTAAAAATTATTTAACAAAGCTGTTTTATGGCCACTGTATATCAGCACTTATTGCTGTGTAAATTAAAATAACTAATCAATTAATACAGAAGTAATTTTATTACCAAATGGATAGAGAAGGTATGAAAAGCCCTAATTAAAAGCAGTCTGCTCTGCTTCACACTAATGATTCTCTAAGAACCAATGTTATTTTTGAATTAGCTTAATCACAAAAGAATTAAAGAGAACAAAATTATTTGTATGAAAATAGTGCTCTAAATGCATGGAGGCTAGACAGAAAAAGCACCCAGAGTCATTTCTATATCTGATCAACTGGCTTGTCTAATCCATTTTACTGTGGATAGTTGGCCTGACATGACTTCAGATTAGTTTAATAGGGATTAAAGTGGCATGAAGTGTATAAATCTATGAATTTGCAAGTACAAACATGTTTAGGAATTCATTTATCTTTGAGGGCAAGAGGAAGGGAGCAAGTTCAAAGTAAAATCTGGATACATTTGTAAACACAGATAATTCTGTGGGAAATTTGGAAAACAACTAAAAACCATGCAATTTGGGCAGCGAATCCTGATGACTTTAGTCAGTTTCTCTGCACAAAAGCAATTACTAAAGTCAAACAAGAAATACCCCAAGACCTGGTGTTTGGAGAATTGATGTTGAAGTCCTCAGGTAAACCTACAAGTCCTGTTGATTACTGCCCAAATAAAGCAAACCTCTGGCATTCAGCTTTCTGAGCTGGCATGATCAGCGCATAATGTCTTTAGAGGTAGAGCTGCCAAGAGAAAGGGATCAGAGACAGCCAAATTATGATATCACACCAATAAAACCTCATCGTAGTGACATACATAAAACACTCTGTAAATTGCTTTTTGTAACTTTTAATTTATTAAGAGCTTTTGAACTATGTTTTCGTTCTGTGACATGTTTTCATTTACCTCTCATATCCTTCATTAATTTGTTTCCTGTTTGAGAAATAATACCACATTTTTGGCAGTTTGAAACTGCTGAAAAAATATATCATACCCTACATGAGGTAGCTTGCCAGAGAATCAGGAATGTGCAGTATTTTGAACTGCTAGGCTGAATTACAGTGAATTATTTGACTATTCATTTTGCCTAGTATCGAGGTTGAGTCATGATAGCTGCCAGTCATGCTGCTGTTTGCTCATCCCTAAGCACAATTTCAAAACAGCTTCTACAGCTGAAAACTGGAGCCTTGGAGAGTTTGAAGATACTGTATTCATGCTCTGGAGAGTGGTGCATAGACCTGTTTGCTGGATGGCTGGCAGTGCTAAATAAAACAGATCAGATGCAGTTTTCACCACTGGTTCCAGGAATGGCGAGGAAGTATCATCAGCAGATCTAGCTCAGGATTCAAACGCTGGTGGCCTGCTCACTTTCCAGTCACTACGTTTCTCTGCCATAAGTTCATAAAGGTGACTTAACCATTCTGGGAATGGGACCAAAGGCATAAATGGACAGAGTAAAGGATTAAAATAACTCAATACTGCATCATGAAGTGCTGACCCCTTAGGTATCCATCCATAAATCCATTTGAGAAGCATTTATGCTTCTTCAATAGCCTGCTCGGCACATTTTTCCAACTGCTCCTGTACAAAAAACTGTTCAGCCACAAGCTGCAAAGTTTCTGAAGGAAGCCTTAAACTCTCTCCCCAGAATTCCTTTTCACCCTTGCCTCTTGAAACATTCCTTGCCTAAACTGTGACTGACTTTATGGTCCATTAGGTAAAATACAGCACTGTTTTGAAGTAGTAGGTCTATAACTTTGGAGAGCAAAACAGTGATATCTTATTACAGGTAGAGTTCGCAGCTATTGAAAATATATAGCACATATGGAACCCTACAGATATTATGCCTTTTCACTTCACTAATACCAGTCCCTTTGTGTTACCTGTGATCTAAGTTGTAAAATTTCTTTGAAATTCAAGAAACTGGAACAACAAAGAAATGCCTTTAAAAGTAAGGAAATAACGTACAAGGCTAGCTGAAGTTTCCTTTTCTTTCCATTCTGCCACCACATATAACAGTGGTCAAGAAGGGAGTTACAGCACTTTTGAAGATGACCTTTCAAGGCCAGGCCATTCAGGTGATATTAATATTTCTCACCAGCTTCTTTTGAAGATGACCTTTCAAGGCCAGGCCATTCAGGTGATATTAATATTTCTCACCAGCTTCTGAGTTAAACCCCATGGGAGCAGAAGGGAGTGTTCGAATTGAGGGACACTGAACCCAAAGTGGCTTTTGGAATGGATTGATGGGAAGGGCTTAAGTGCACTTGGGAAAGATTTCTCACTATTCATGTGCCAGACAGGGAGGAAAGATCTTATGAAAGCAACAGGGGCCAAAGGTTTTGTGATGAAAACTGGGGCAGAGAAGAAAAAGCTTATTTTTGTTTCCTTCTGAGATATGACTGGGTTTTGACATGAAAAAATATCAGCTTCCTCCTGTGTAGGAAGCTCATACCATGAGATCAAAAATACTGTGTGTCTAGCTGCAAACTCATATAGCTTTTAAAAGCTGGGCATCTGGAATTAAGAGTGTCAAACCCTGATGCAAGCAACAAACGAATGAATGCTCAGCACTCAGCACAGTTTACCTAACAAGGGAAGCTGGAGACTGATTTCCATATATTCAGGAGTGACCCTAGGGAATGTCCTTGGACGTGCTGCACTTTAGCTGAAATCTGGTGATGACGTAGTCACTAGAGGGTACCATAAGACATGGATTGGACAGCCCTTTTCATCTTTCTTGTGCATGGCTGATGTTCACTTTTCCTGTCAAAACTGAGTTTTGTCATCCAATTTCTTTTTGGGAGAAGCTGATGTAAATAGAAAGAATTTTATTATTAATTCTGTCTCCAACTGTCTGCCTAGGCTCTTTTACCTGGGTATCAGTCCACCAGAACAGGGCAATGCCTATATGCCATTCACCAACATCTTTAACGGAGGACCAAAGGAGTCATTGGAAGTGAAACTGAAAGAGAACCTGTGGTCTCCCTAACACTAGTTTCTCCTCTGAATACAAATCAGCTTGCAGTAGAGTGAAAACTACTTCCAAAAAGCACGCCAAATTTTATGCAAATTATCATTGCTGTGCTGCATGGGTTCAGAGAGGTTATGATCTATAATGCAGAAATACATTCAAGAATCAACCCTCCAGGAAGCTGGACACTTTCCTAGAAATAACTTGAAAAACTTTGATGCTAAGGACCTTTCTATGTACTGCTGTCCCGGGATTTGGAGCAGGTATTTTCCACAGTGCCAAGTGACACCATTCAGAGTTGAGGCTGAACCTTGCGTATATTTCTCACCTTCTGGCCCAGATGCCTTCTCATCTTTGAGTCCCTAAGGGCATTGCCAGGCGTTCTGGGAAAGGGTGTGAAAAAAGAGGTAACTCACTCCCCCTCTCCTCTCTCTTATTTTAGACTTCCAGGAAGGAGGAGATTTACACACAGCTCCTGAGAGACTTTTATTGCCAGTGGTTAGTTGTACTGCATGAATATATTTTCTTTTCTGAGTGCCTTTCATATATCTATAGATCTCTCTATATATGCATTTCACTACCTTTAAATCTGCATTTTGTGAATTAATTATAATTCTGCTATCAGAATGAATGATAAAACCTGGCTATGTTGCCATCTAGAAGGTTAGATATTCTCTTTTAGATTTGGATAACAAATTCATGTTTGTGATTATTAACTCAGTCTAGAACATTTGAACTGTTGTCAGATCAAGCTGACATCATTTAGTTGTAGGTGCTACATATGTGATACTGGAAGGCTAAATATGGGTCTCTCTTCCATTCTTTCTTTCTTTCTCTTGACATTTGATCTCATGTAGCTACTCATTTCTTATCTTGTAGTTTGCAGTTTCAATTCCTTTTGGTTGGCAAGTTGTTGTCAGTGTTATTTTTGCTTCCTGTGGACATAGTAGTTTTTTACCAAGAAGTCAATGAGTCATGGTATGATTGCTCTGATTATTTATTTTTGCTGTGTGAATGATTATTGAAGTCATGTGGTTCTTTAATAGGAGAAGTAAAATAGATACGTAAGTAATCACATTTCTGATCTTTATATTATTTATATACATTTGCAGTGTGCTACTTTATGGTTAATCAGACTTCATTTTCTTTACCAAAATATTTATATATATATACGTATTTCAGAATATTTTCAAAATTTCTGTCAAATTTCCCACAAGTAATCCTTGTAACCAAATGATTGGACATTGAATTTGTCTCATTGAGGAAGACTTCTAATCACAGAGATATTAATTTGTGTTTTATTTTAAACATGTGAAAACGTCATTACTTTTAACTCACCTCAGTGAATTAAGTGCAAACATCATTAATTACAACAAACAGGAAAGTATTATAAGCACAAAAAAATAGTGAGAGAAAAATGATACACAGTACGCTAAATTTTTTGAAAGTAATTTTCCACAACATTTCCTAGAAATAGCTGTCCATTTTCTGAACTTTTCTTATCACTTTCACAGTATCACAGTATCACAGATTTCTAGGTTGGAAGAGACCTCAAGATCATCGAGTCCAACCTCCGACCTAACACTAAGTACTCCACTAAACCATATCGCTAAGCTCTACATCTAAACGTCTTTTAAAGACCTCCAGGGATGGTGACTCCACCACCTCCCTGGGCAGCCCGTTCCAATGCTTAATAACCCTTTCGGTAAAGAAGTACTTCCTAACATCCAACCTAAAACTCCCCTGTCGCAACTTTCGCCCATTCCCCCTCGTCCTGTCACCAGGCACGTGGGAGAACAGACCAACCCCCACCTCTTTACAGCCTCCTTTAAGGTAACTGTAGAGAGTGATAAGGTCGCCCCTGAGCCTTCTCTTCTCCAGGCTGAACAAGCCCAGCTCCCTCAGCCGCTCCTCGTAAGACTTGTTCTCCAGACCCCTCACCAGCTTGGTCGCCCTTCTCTGGACTCGCTCGAGCACGTCCATGTCCTTCCTGTAGCGAGGGGCCCAAAACTGAACACAGTACTCAAGGTGCGGCCTCACCAGAGCCGAGTACAGGGGCACAATCACTTCCCTAGACCTGCTGGCCACACTGCTTCTTATGCAAGCCAGGATGCTGTTGGCCTTCTTGGCCACCTGGGCACACTGCTGGCTCATATTCAGCCAACTATCAACCAATACTCCCAGGTCCTTCTCGGCCAGGCAGCTTTCCAGCCACTCATCTCCCAGCCTGTAGCTCTGCTTGGGGTTGTTGCGCCCCAGGTGCAGGACCCGGCACTTGGCCTTGTTGAACTTCATACAGTTGACCTCAGCCCATCGCTCCAGCCTATCCAGATCCTCCTGCAGAGCCTTCCTGCCCTCGAGCAGATCGACACACGCACTTAGCTTGGTGTCATCTGCAAACTTACTGAGGGTGCACTGGACGCCCTCATCCAGATCATCGATAAAGATATTAAAGAGGACCGGCCCCAGTACCGAGCCCTGGGGGACTCCACTAGTGACCGGCCTCCAACCAGATTTGACTCCATTCACCACAACTCTCTGGGCCCGGCCATCCAGCCAGTTTCTAACCCAGCGAAGCATATGCCAGTCCAAGCCCCGAGCAGCCAGTTTCTTGAGGAGAATGTTGTGGGGAACGGTGTCAAAAGCCTTACTGAAGTCAAGGTAGACCACATCCACAGCCTTTCCCTCATCCACCAGGCGCGTCACTTGGTCATAGAAGGAGATCAGGTTCGTCAAGCAGGACCTACCTTTCATAAACCCATGCTGACTGGGCCTGATCGCCTGCTTGCCCTGCAAGTGCCGCGTGATGACCCTCAAGATAATCTGCTCCATGAGCTTCCCTGGCACTGAGGTCAAACTGACAGGCCTATAGTTCCCCTGGTCTGCCCTGCGGCCCTTCTTATAGATGGGCGTCACATTGGCTAGCCGCCAGTCAACTGGGACCTCCCCCGATAGCCAGGACTGCCGATAAATGATGGAAAGCGGCTCGGCCAGCTCCTCCGCCAGTTCTTTCAGTACCCTCGGGTGCATCCCATCCGGCCCCATCGACTTGCGCACATCCAAGCTCCGTAGCAGGTCGCCAACCATTTCCTCATGGATAGCCTTTGTGGAGGCTGCCATTTTACTTACAATCCACAGTAGGCAGTCTGGATTTATTACACAGAGCAGGACTGGAGAAGGCAGAAACCTATTCATATGCAAAAGAAACAAGGGACTTTGAAAGGTGTACCTATGAAAAGTGACTGTGTAAAATGGCACTTTTGTCCCTAGTTTTGCTACCTGATGTGCATTCAGAGTTACATCTGCTGTCATTGGTTACAAAAATAATTTTTACTGACCTTTTAAACTTACTAACCCTGAACAACAATCTAGTCCAATAGGTAGAGCTGCATCCTATTCCTCCCAGTTCACTATCAGCCAGGTAACTCCCTGTATATCTCACTCTAAAGAACAGCAAAACACATCTGTGCCTACCCACTGATGGCAAATGGGGTGCTCAGAGGCTGCTGAAGGTGTACTCTGAAGACACAAGGGCTGCTCAAGAGCAATTGAGAAAATGATCTGGCTCTCTGGCTCCTTGTTACCAGCAATAATGGGCAGGAAGGAATAAGCCCAAATTGACTTTCATGTTTTAACTCGAGTTTGCCAAACTGACAGAAAATAAATGTGCTCTCTCTTTTCCACCCCCACCCCTCCTTCTGAAATTAAGCAGAGTTGCTATAATGCTCCTCCAACTGTACTCCTATATACAAACTACCCAGCCCTCTCCCCTTTCCCCCCAGTGCAACCCTTCTTTCTTTCCCATATACAAGTTACAAAAGTTTGCTGTCGTTCAGGGTAAACGTAAAAACTGAAAAGCATAATGGGTGAATCAACATTTCAGGCACAACAGAGCTTTCAAACAAGACCTTCTGAAAAGCAGAAACAGAAGTATTACTCATCTCTCTTTTTCTTTCTGTTAAACTTTTTTTCTCCTTCAAAATCCTCCCTCGTTTTTTTTTTCCTTCTTCTCATTTGTAATCATATTAGAAAAAGGTATGGAAATTAAGTGTCATGCAAAGACAAGGATATTTTGTGACAGAAAATGTTTGCTACACTGTCAATCTATCTGTCTATCTGTGGCTATATGTAAACAATAACAAAACAGTAAACCAAGCCCAGCTAATTGTCTCCATGTGTGGATTTTGTGATAGCCTGGAACTAGGAGTCTTACGACATGCTTTCACTATGGAGAGCATGATTAGCTTATTGCAACTTCATGTGCCTTCATGGTGTAATTTAAGACAGCTGGTGGTTGCCCTAAATTATATCAAAGGACCACAGAGCACCTTCAAACTTTGTTGTGAGAACTTCTACCATTGTAAAAGCATCATCACCCTGACTCATGAGTCATTCTTTTTTACAACCTCCTGGGGAGGAGAGGTCTTACTGGGTGAATACTGTGCCCTCATACACAAAAACTAAAAAAATACATATTCTTTAAAACTGTGTGAGATTTGAAACTGAGGTGCTTTGCTGCCCTTTTCCCTCAGGAGCCAGGAGATGAGGGGGTGGGTTTGTACTTGCAACCATCCTTCCAAGTCTCAGGCTCCCAGATGGCTAATATTGCTGCTTGTTGTGGCATTGGCTACAGTCTTAGCTCAAACAGGCTTCATTGAGTCATCTGCTACTGAATTGTTATGGGGCATTGGCTTTCTCTTCCTGGTTGTGTTTTTTTGTTGTTGTTGCTTTGCTTGTTTGTGTGCTTTGTGTTTTTTTTTTCCCCTCCCCATTCTCACTCTTCTATTATGGCTTCTGCACTTTTATCATTGTAACTGAAGCACTCCAAAATGATGTAACATGATGAAGTTGGAGGTCAATATATGTACTGTACAGGTCAATCTTCCGTACCTGGCAAATGTATGCAGTTATTTATTTTTCTGTTTGTTATAACACTTTCATTTAAAGTTACAGAGATCAAAAAGAATGTGAAAGAAATGATGGCACACCCTGTACTCTGGGGCTCCTGAGAAGGCAGGGCTCCTTCTTCTCTTCAATGCAACCTGTATTTTTGTTGTTGTTTTTATTAATATATGTATATATATAGGCATTCCTTTTGTTGTTGTTGTTGGTTTTTTAATAAAAACAAAAACAACAACAAAATCAGCACAACAGCTATACAACATAACTGATTTCTTCAGTGATCCTTAGAAAACATTTTTTTTCCTACACACCATTGCCATAAATGAAACCCGTCTGATTCTGCTCTTGTTGAAACATTAGTATATAGACTATTGCATTTGTCACCTGGAGGCTTGGAGAGGACTGGTGAAAAGTTTAGCAACTGTAAGTTTTGCATCTCTCACTATTAACAGTGCATCTGTGGCTTTTATGAGCAGATTGGCCATGTATGTCTTTAGGAGACAAGCCACAAGGAAGTATGACTAACTTACATGTCAGCTGCTTCTTCATGACTCCTTCGTAAGTAGATTTCTTTTTTCATAACAAATGAACATGATTTCTTGTAGAAGTGAATATGCAGGATTCGAATAGCACAAAATATGATAATTAAGATAATATAATTTGAAAGGATCTAGGGACAATCGATTTTTACTCTTAGATTGCTGTTGTACAGATTGCCTTTTATGGACAGTTAAAATAGCTAGTGTTATCAGCATTTTGGTCTAAAGAGACCAGGGTTGTCATTTGTAACATGAAACAGAAACCCTGCAGAGTTGAGCAAACAGCTTTTTTAGAAACTAGTAATCATAGTAAGAACAACAAATACTCAATCCATTTGCTAACTTTAACAGGAGAAGGATATTGCTCACAAATGCTTGCTAGACTATATTCCATTGTACATATGAAATTTCTTATTCCTTCTCCAGGCAATTTCAAATATTGAAAGTATTGTTTCGTAGCTGGATATAATTGAGCTGAATATAATTGATACAGGACATGAAGTTACTGAAAGTACTTCATCCTACTACTGAAATTAGTTCATCCCAGTCAGGTTTGGAAATCTAAATTCTTCCATGGTTAAGGCAGACAGAGAATACTGTCTTTGCAGTCAGTAGAGAGAAAAAGGTGTGTTTTGGTTACATACATCTCATCTATTTTAGGTGTCTGCTTTTGGATGAAAAGAATAGTGCCCTAGACTCTCGTCTGTGTTGCCTAGATGCCATTCAACTGAAAGGGAGACTAGCTTGTCTATAGCTATGTAGATGAGCCTCTCTTCTTTTTATTCTAAATAGTATAATTAGTTGATGCTTGTCAGATCCTTTCAACCTACAAATGCTGTATATGGGCATGTTCTACTCCTCTCCTATGAGGATGCGTGTAAAATATGTATGTATTTACAATGATTTGTTTTGAGCGAACAATTAAGAAAAAATGCATAGGGTGTCCAATGCACTGGAAGAAGCTGAGTTAAAGAAGTTTTAGAAAATTGTGTATATGCAATCTCCATATATGCATCGTCAACAGCTTATTACCGTTTTTCCATACCATGAGATCTAGGCTTTCTGCCAGAGTACTCTTTGGGTATGCTTAATAAGCAGCACCTGGAAGTACTTCCGAGATCACGAATTGAGTTGTGTAACCCAATGCCACCCTCATTTCAGAGGGCAGATTTACATATATACACTTCTCCCTTCCTCAGTTCCTCATTTCTTGGGGGAAGTAAACTAGCCACGTGGAGCAGACGGGAGTCACGGCACAGTTTGGCTGGGGATAGACTGGGATCCAGGCTATTTGGAATGGTGCACTTATCAAACAGTTTAGACATATGCTATGTGCCAAATGGTATTTAAAGAGCGTAGCACACCTCAGCACAGCAAATCAAGTTTTGTTTTTTACTAGACTTTCTTATAGTGTTAAGGTCAAATAATAGGGACTGAATTCAAGCTGCTTCCCTTTTTGCTGACCATGAGTTAAAGGGTTCTTCAGTAAATTGTTTCTTCACTAAACCATTTAGGCATCCCTTCCATTGGTGTTTGTAGAGCACACATGTAGATGATTACATCACACAAGACAATAAATATACTTGAAACAGTCACATTTTCTCTATGTTCTCCTGAGAGTGCATTTCACAGGCTTTGTTGTTTCCTTCTATTAGTGGTGGGAAATGCTCCCTTGTTCTCCCCCAGTCAAGAGGACTGTCACAAGCAAGAGTCACTAGAAGCAGCAGCAGCATTTTTCCAGAAAAATGAAATCCTCTGGGATCAGACTGGATGGAACAAAGGCACAGGGGAACTTTATATTTACTTTAAATGGAACCGTCATAGTCTTTGAGGTAATAAAATACCTTATATCTCCCTTAATGTCTTGCATATGGTATAACTGTAGTTGGAGGGAACTGTGTGCAATTGTTTTCATCTGGCAAGGATCATATAATATTTAGAGGGAATCTCACAGAAGATTTCAGGGGAACAAAAATGCTCCAGATTGACTGTTGTCGCAATATGATGGAATCTAGACTCACTTTGCAATTCAGATATAGGATTCAAAATCCACAGCTTATTTCTTTGGCACGCTTTTGTATTCCTCTCTTTCCTTGAAGTCTTTCTGAATTAATTGCAGTTCTGGGGCCAGTGCCTAAAGCTCTCTACAAAGACTCTGTTTTCATCTGTTGAGGCCTGAGATGCCTGAAAGATTATCACCTTAATAAGGTACCTTTTATTATGGTCAATCCTGCCACTAAGATGATGTTGCATACAAAACTGCATGTTGACTTCATAAGTGTAGGTGATATACAGTAAAATATTGTGTGCTAAAACGATTTTCCCAACTTTTCTCAGAGCAAGGCTCATTGCACAAGACAGAAAAGGCATCACGTTACTTTTAAAAGATATGGCATCACTGTAAAATGTTGTGCACAAAATTCCTATGTAATACTACTATTAAGCCAAGTGCTACTACAAAGAATTATATGTGTATCTTAATCATGATGTAATATGTAAGTAACAAATTGTATTGCCAAAATTCCTGGTGGGAAAAGGTGTTTCCTAAATATACCTGTGTTATTCGTACACAGAGGTAGCCACTATGTGCCACTAAGTAATCTTAATCTATCATTATACATATTTACTTCTTGATTATTTATACATTAATATGCTAGTCCTCTGCCTCTTTTTTTTTTTTTTAGGTATTTAGGTATTCCTAGACCTGGAAAATCAGCATTTGTAAAACGCCACATGCTTAACAGAGTTTGGTCTTCATTGTACACTACACTCTGGTATACCAGAAGACAAAGAAGTGCGGGGTTCTTGCTCAAGATCACAAGATAGATCAGTAGTATGAAAGTAATTCAGACATGTTCAGTGCCTACATGCTCTAACTTTCCAGAAGTCCTCTGGGACTACTTCTTCCCCACACAGGCAGGCACAGGATGCTTGGACAGTGCTCACTCCAGCACCTGGTGGCAAAAAAGTACGGGTATGATAAAGCAGAGGATTGGGGGTGGATGTACAATCTTTTGCACATTGTGTCTTTTACACTTTCAGCTTTATTAAACACAATGCAGCAAGTGTACTGCCTACCAGCTGAAAACCCCCACGAGCTGCATTTGCGGGAACTAAGAAGCTGCATTTGCACATCTGAAGGCAGGAACAGACTTTCTGTTTTGAAGGCTATTAAGACACGGTGGCACCTGTACCTTCTACCCTAGGCTGAAAAAGAGATCCACAAATTGTCTGCATAGATCACTAGGGAGCTGACCAGACCCACAACAAATGTGCTCTCTTGTACACAATCATGAGCAGTCCCAGACTGTCTGGGATGTTACTGGAGCTCAGATAGCTAGGCTATCTGTCTCTATCATTTTTTCTAAGCACATTTCTCATCACTTATCAGGGATATTGGCCATGGTATCTAGATATCAACCTGGAAATGGATTGTATGTTCTGAAATACCACGTTCTTAAACTGAAATCTCTGTTGATTAACAAATTTTGTGGAAGCCGACAGAAGTACCATGGCATTGCAATGGATTTAAAGATAAGGGTAGGGTATGAGCCAGCTAAGTTCTATTATTAACAAAACTTTTTTGCTTGGAGAGCAAAAGTGTGAATGCAAATCATTTTCTTTTGTCCATATGTGTTTTCCACAGAGGGAAAATTAGTCATCATCTTTTTTTCTTTCCTCCCTCCCTCCCCTCCCCCCCCCTTAAGCACCTGACAAATGTGTGAAAGACCTTTCCCCCCTTGGAACTTATTATTTTGGGGTTTCTACTAATTTCCATCATAGTGAACCACTGAGTCTATCACTGGGCAGCATGTGGAGGTGGCAGGTCACCTCAGAAGAAGATGGATAAAAGGTGAGATTATCCTTATTTTGAAGCAAGCTATCTAGCCAGGTGAGGAGGAGAATGACAGGTGATGTAACATTAGATGCCTGTCATTTTCCAGGGGCATTAAATCTCTTACACGTTGCGTCTTGGAAATCCTGTCATGTGTAATGCCTGCTTTGCTCTCTCCTTAGAAACAGAGCGTGGAGGACAAGCTGCATGATAATTTACTGTTCCTAAGCTGGATAAAATGCAAATTTATCAACACAGCACTCTTTTTAAAAGTTTTCATTAACAGCTCATGATCTGCAACAAGTAAAGGGATACACCCAGATTGCTGGTTTTTGGCCTCTTGTTATTTCCTAGGAAATGATTACTATTACTATAACCTTTTCCCAGTTTTAGTCTGTATCTTCTAATTGTTTTCCCTGCCTTGTTTTTGTGTAACAAAGTGTAGTCACAAGACATCTTCATGACATGTCAGGCTTCAGATGAAGCTACTACTGGGATGAGAGATATACGGCCGGTAACGTGGCAGGCAGGGAGCAAATTGTGCCCATGGAGCACTACAAGGGGAAATCTGTTGTAATTAGGTGGGAAACAAACAGCTGATCCCAGACACAGACGTTGCTGGCTGCTTTATGTGGAATGGCAGCTGCTCTTTTATTGAACATAATTTTAATAATCTTCAATGATAGTTTGTTTTTAAAGAGTCTTGCAGAGCATGGTTTATTCAGACTCTTGTCTTTTTTTCTTAGTTTGCCTGGGCTACTCTTTCTTTTAGGTACTTGAGTCAATGTAGAAACAACTTATTGGCTCATTTGCATTTGATAACTGCTTCCAGAATACACTTCAACCCACCTTCATCTAATTCCAACTGTACTCACAGAGACATTTTCAGTACAACAATTGATGTTTTGTTGTGAACATCTATGTCTATGTAAATGAAGCAATTAGGCAACCATGCTTTTCTGGGTCCTCATCACTCTGTTATATTCACAGAGATGCCTTCTCTTGGTGATTTATATCTATGCTTGTTCTTCATGCTAATGCTATTTTCTGTTAATATATACAACTATTCAAATGTTGAAGTGAAACAATCACAAATATAAACCTTGTAATGCAATGCTGGTGTTGTATTTTTATTATTATTATTTTTTTTAACCACAGGAAAGTGTACAGATGAAGGCATGCTGTTGAATGTAATTATGAAACAGATAAATGCCACATAATGTGTTAATGTTTCCTCCTTATTAAATGCTGAGTTTAATTAAATGAAGTCTTTACCTAAGAGAAGCAAATTGATTTTGTGATTTGGATACTGTGAATAAAATCATTATGACTAGTGAGATCAGATGTTAATAATTAAGAACAAATGTACAATTGTAACTTCGAGGCCATTAGTTGTCAACTAATGGAGAATCAAAAGAGCAAGGTTTACCAAGAAATTCATTCACAAATTATCCATTTATCTGACAATTGTATTGCTATGACTGTTGTTATCATTATTATTACTGTTACTAAGACATACTACTTAGTGAGGAAATCATTTATCACCAGGTTGGTCAATTCATTGATAATAATACAAAAAATGGGATTTAAAGTTAACATCCTAAAGTGATGGTTAAATACACACAACCTCTTATATCAAACAAACTCAAGCATATAGGGAAACTTGTGTTTCCTTACTGAACTAAATACAGATACTCTGTTTTTCCTACATGTGTATCTATGAAAATTAGACTTTTCCTTGGGGACAAAACAGTATAAGATCACCAGACAAAAGCTTGGCACTTTCTGAGATGTGGTCATTGTTTTGGGGACATAGTTTGAAATAGGTTGAAGAGGTTTCATTTCCAATAAGGGCTAAAGACTGAAAAAAAAAAAAAGAAAAAAGCACAACAGTTGACAGATCAAGACTGGCTTTCAAAGTTTCTTCTAGAAGACTTTCTTCCATATATTATTAATCTATTATAATTGGCCTATATAGAAAATTGCATTACATGTATAAGATAAAAAAAAAAGAATCAGAAATTTATGTTGCACTTTAATTCAGGATAGATATAACATAGCCTACTGAAGGAAGTTGAATGATTTCTTAAGCTTCCATTTTAGTTTAGAAGCTTAGGTTTGTCAAGGTTTTACATGTCTGGATTTCTGTCTGTCCCTTCTCAGAACTGCTCCTGTCTGAGATACTGACTGGGTAAACTCAAACACAGGGCTGCTAAACAGAAAGCTACGGTTACCACTCATCCTGTCAGACTTCATTAGTCTTGTTGTACATTTGTCTGGGAAAATACCTACCTATCTGTTTTGATTTACTGCTGAAAGATGAATAGTTTCATTTTAAGTCCATAATTATTTCATGACCTGTGTTCAGAAAAGATGCCAACTTTTTTTTCTTTTCTTTCTTTCTTTTGTTTTTTTAAGGACTCCTGTCTGACTTCTATGCAGACATTGGGATCGACTTCTTATATTAGACAGAGTAGACACAGATGGACTTCTTATATTAAGAAGCACTTAACACACACATTCTGATGCTGTTTAGAACATACATCACAAAGAATATCCGAAAGGGATGTCTCTCAGCAGCAGAGTTCTTGGTTTGACTTCTAGCCAACTAGTCAGCTGTCCTTGTCAACAGGGAACACCTGCACAAAGAAGATGGGTAGGTGGATATGAGGAAAGAAATATATGAAAAATGCCTCCAAAAGCTCTTTGGTTTGGTTGGTAAATAGACATTTAAATTTGTTTCATTTGGAACCTAAAGATCCTATGGTACTCTAAGCAATAAATAAATAAATAAATAAGTAGAAAAGTGTTCATCTGTGAGAATCTGTAGTTCAGTTGAACATGATAGCTTCAAATGTAATTCATGACATAGGAATCTTTGAGGTTTGATTCTGTTTGGGTTTTGTTGAATATATCATGTTGATATGCTCCAGTTGACCTTTGAAAGCTTTCAATCACAGCAGAAACTACCCCAAGGAATCTACATTAGTAAAAACAGCACTTTAATGTTGATTGATTCCAGACAGTGCAACAGCTCCTTCTATGAATGAGAAGTGAGGAAATCACTGGTAAACAGGGGTTTTAGAGAAGGAAGCAATAGTAGTTCAGTTAATCCAGGAAGTACAGGATCAGGAAAGGCAATCAGAATTCTATGATTTTTCCTACCTTCCAAATCCTGCCACAGTGGCACACAATTACGTTTCTGTGCTTTGACTTGTAGGCTGTGTGGTTCTCCTTGTCATAAAGGCAGTGTTTCTACAATGTTGCTGTGTCATCTGAAGGACTTGACAAAGTCAAGGTGGCATCTGAGAATACTGTTTCCTGAGCAGCTTGCACAGAGACCCCCATGCCAATCGCTAACACCTGCTGGATGTATTCCTCAGATTACCTCCTCAAGGATACTAAGGAACATCCTCTAGGTTGCTGGAGAGAAAAGAGGCAGTTCTTGGTGTTCACAGCCTTACATGGTTGTGCTAGATTTTATTTTATTTTTTCAACAGAGGGTATTGATGATATTGTGGGAAGAGATTAGAAGAGGATTGAGAAGCAGTAAATCTATCCTACTACCCATTGATCATATTTATGGTGCAGAATGAGTCTTTCAACTCAAGGGCAAGCAAGACTTGCCTAGGGGGAGCCACTTTGTTGACAAAGCAGCTGAAAAGTAATTTCAGAGCAAGGAGATGTCTTGTGCACCTGACTGTTTTTGCAGGTGTAAGGCCAGCCTTTGTTGCTCTGAAAAATATGATGGAGTAGCTGACCAAATGCTGTGGTACAAATAGTTCAGCTATGTTTTTAACACTGTCTGCATCATCTGATCTTGCATCTGACTGTGTTTGTATTACAGGAATATTTCAGCAATTGAATTCAGTGAGAGAAATGTTTTCCAGAGTACTCAAAATGTAGGTACAAAGTTCATTTTTAAATTTGGGTTGACAAATTTTTGTGGGGCTTTTAGTTCTAGGTTTTTAAGACAATGCAATAAAGACAGAGAATGGAGCATTTTGGGCAGGAAAACCACCTGTTTAAATCATATGAAACCCCTCAATGTGGTGAGTGTTGTGTATTTTTATAAAGCTTGTATTACTAAAGGTCTTTATATAAAAATAGATGTTGATATATAAAGCTTATTCAAAACCTAACAGTGTTTTACATAGTAAGTATTTTCAAGGAAAATATTTGGAAAATTCACAAATTAAGAAAAATAAAGAAACAAGTCAAAGATGCTGGTTTTAAATTAATGGTTTCATTTTTTTGTATTATCATCAGCAGGGTTCGGAGCCAGCCAAATTTTTCTGCAATGTGGTGTTTATGGTGGTTTTTGTTTACATTTTATTAGCTTTTTCTTCATGTCCCTTTATTGTGAGTTTCAATTAATCACTGTGTTCCCAAGGGGAGCTGAAAACTGTCTTGTTTTCTAGGGAACATTTTTTTCACCAATCGGTCCAGCCCAGTTCTTAGATCCATCTCCAGATTAGTTTTGCTGTTGTTCATTTTATGGGTACAAATAAGCAGCTTCTAAGCTGCTGGTATATTTTGTTGTTTTATAACTTTGTTTTCAGTTAAAAATCTACCTGCTGCAGTTCAAATTAGGATTGAATTATGCACTTCAATAACTAGGTTTAGAACAACCATCAACACATCTGGCCATCATATTTTTGAAAAGGAAAAGGCGTTTCTCCCATTCAAAAATCCAATATTAAGTCTTTACATCTGTGACTGAACACAGGACATACACTTCAGTCAGCTTCACCAGGAATTATATTTTTAGAAATACGATATATCTTTATGGAAGTAGAAGGATGGACTCCTTGTCTTAAATTGAAACCCAAGTTCTAAATCACGCCTAGAGATGTAGCTGATTAATACTTGTCACCTGAAGCTTCCTCACTCCAGTCTGAGGTACAATCTCATCATCCCTCTCCGGATCCTTTTTCCTACAAAACTGAGGCCATATTTAAGCTTAAGCTAACTTGCAGTTTAAGAGAACAGGTTGAAGATAGGAAGACAGTCAACCTAATGATCTTCTGGTGATGAAGGTAGAAGCTAGCCTGAATTAGCACGACACACTCTGTTTCTGTTCTGCCTAGTATTGTTGACTTACTCTGGTTCTCTTCGTTTGAGGGATATGACTGTGGTACAGTAATAGTAGCTGCCTCTTGCGGTGGAGATGAGCCTTCAGATAATGCCTTTCATGTTGCAAAAACATGGGGTCAGCTTTTAAAGGCATTTAAGCGTGCCAAGATTTGGATAGGCAGAAAGTTGATTTTAAAAATTCATAGGTACCTCATTTAGATATTTAGAAGCTTTCGAAAAGTCTACTTATGGTCTGCCTTCCCAAATACACCTTAAAAGTCAGGTCCTTAGGGCAGGACAGACCACTGTTTGCAAACAATTGGTTTCTCAAAGGTTAATTTTTTCCTCCTATTTGTAAGTTATCCAGAAATATGGCCTTTTTAAACAACAGCAAAAAAAGTAATAAAATTATTTAAAATAGGTTGGCAAGCAGTTTTGTGGACATTTTTGAGTTATGAATTGCCATTTGTCAGCTGTTTGTAGTAAATATTTAGTAGACCCTTTGATGTAGGGTTGGTGTTTGGCTTCCTAAATCACAAGTCCTGCATTATTTTCCTGGAATGGATGATGTAACTTTATAAATGACTTCTGTTTCTTTCCATAATGAATTTTCATCATAAAATACATTTTGTTTGTTTTGTTTAAAAGGATTTCAGTAAGTGGGGCTTAAATTAGCTGTTTGGGATCAGTTGTACAGACAGCTCTTTAGTTGTTCAAATGCTAGTAAAAACTCATTAGCAAAGGGATAGGGACAATGTGGTTTCAAGGCTTCTTCCCTTCTTTTGATAAATGCTTTATGTATTATGGTTTATGACTACCTTTATCAGCTCTGCACAAACATTAACTAATTAGTCTCCAGAGACTGCTGTGAAACAGTTAAGCCTAGTGTTCGTCATCCACTTTTACAGTGGGAAACACCTAGGTGAAGACACACAGAGGTCCTACAGTGGTGGAACTGCAGGGACAGGTTGAGTCTGTGGTAACTGGTACCATCCCTGCTCAGGTCTGGTTGTCTTGCTGTTGTGTGGTACATAAAGTGCAGCTGGTAGGTCTCTGGTAACATGCGAGCATGGTCATATAGAAATGTTCTGCTGAGAGTCTCTACATTTTATTCTCAGTGTGTTAACTTCCCATATTTTTGGAAACTGGTCAGAAGACAGTAATTCTCATCCTCAAAAGCTAAAGATGTTTTATTATTTTTAAAATAGTGTTTTAACAGATCAGAAAGCATAACCTCTTTTTACATCGCACGTAGAGAAGATAAATCATTGGATGCCTTAATTTATAAGTACCCATTATATTCCAGCTTCATTGCCAGTATCTATTTACACATTTCCCACAAAGAAATTAAAATAGAAGAACATATTGTTCCCCAGACTTGTTGATTGACTTACTGATTTATGGGCTTGGTTTCTGAGACTCAACCAGAGCCTTTCCCATTGCACCACACTAAGAATCATGAAAATAATGGAACAGAAATACCACATGGCCAAGCCATGCATGCTTTCTGTTTAAGCAACTTCAGGTTGACCTTGAAATTTTCAGCTTTTCAAACCTTGAAACCTCCAGAAAGCCACACAAGAAATAGTTGCTCTACACCAACAAAGACATAGAAGAAAAACGGTGTTACAAAGAACCATCCATTTATTTTTCTTTCAACACTAACAATTAAATTAACTTAAACACAGCAGAGAATTGATAAAACCTACAATGACACTGGATGTCTTCAATTTAAATTTCCTGGTAAAGCAATCCTCAGGTTCTACTCTGCTTTCAGATACACTGGAGTAAATGTAGAGTAGATGCTGTGCATAATCTATCTTGTTCACTCTGCATACAGCACAAACACCCTTCCTGGCTATGTCTCTTTTTTTTTTTCTTTTTTTTTTTTGTACTTCACAGTGCATACTTTTACTATATAGGTTTTCCTGCAGGTAATGCTTGTTTATTTTTAGCACAGCTAATGGTGTGCTTACTTACAACATAACTGTTCTGAATATGGGGAATGACTCACATTCATTAAAATGAATCTTGATACATTTGGCTACTCATATAAAACAGAGGTGCATAATGTGGGGGAATTAGAGGACACAGAATTCATTAATCCATGAGGTGGCAGTGATGCCAAGCAGAGACAGGAATAAATTTCTCATATGTGTCTTGGTGACAAAGTGATTGTTTTGGGAAAAAAGAAGAGAAGCCTTGAATTTGTGACCATTTAACTCTTGGTGGGGGATGTTCCAGAGGTTGAAAAGAAAAATGGATTGCGGAAATCAAAATGATAGAGAATCTTTAAAAGAACATTCATGTGACATCTTTGTATTTTTTGTTTCATTTTGAGTTTTGGTAATCCTTCAGACTGTTTTGATTCAGTAATTTATGTCTCTTGGAACAATTTAGCCTAGTAAATTATGTACTGGTGCACAGACCGAGAACAAAATCCATTATGTGAGTAGCAGCAAGAGGTGACATAAGCTTCATGCTACGTGGTGATTTTGATTGTGTGTGGGCTGGGTGTAAGTCAGCCCCTTCTGTTTAACATAATGGTGTGGCCAATACAAATAGTTGCTGATGTGGATTCTTGGGGAAGCAGAGTAAAGGACAGAGAGCGCAAGAACTCTATGTAACTTTTATCTAAGAAAAACAGCTCTCAGCCCAGCATTTCTTTTAGGACCAGCCACCCACTGACTTCAAAAGGAATTTGCAGTGAGTAAGGGAGAGGAAAGTGGTCCAGCATTTTGAAACCAGGATACTTCCCATAACGCCAGTCCTTCAAGGCTGTGTTAGTGTGGGAGAGGGTCATCTTCACCACACACTGGTGGTTGTATGACATCCATTCAAACAGAACATTTGCCTCAGTTAACTTGCATGCCAAACACATGGTATTTTACAAAGCCTGTGTAGCCCTCTCACATCCTCCAGTATCTATGACAATATGTTCAGTGTTGGTATATTTTAATATAGACAAAATAATACATAATCACCAATAATTTGCATCTAAGTAGCACATTTTATTCAGTGTCTGGTAAGCATATTACTGATTTGAATTGACTGGGTTTCCCAAGGTGTTTTTTTTCCTTTTTTTTTTTTTTTTTTTAAGAGACAAGTAAATGAAAGCTGACATTTTCAAACTTGGAAGGTTAAAGTTAGACCGAAGCCTCAAAAACAGTGTTCCCGTATTCAAAACATCTGAGTCCCTGCAGTTTTAAATACCTCCAATATTAAGCAAGTCATTCAGCAAGTCAATGATGCAGAAGGAAAAGTTGCGAGGAAAAAAAGCCCTCATGCTCAGATCCATGTCACTCACACATCCATCAGGCAATGCCATGTGTCAAAATGTTTATAAC